>NC_051224.1:14310000-14585000 GCF_015220715.1 Pygocentrus nattereri | reverse complement strand
TAAGTTGCTTGTTTTCTGGGTTTCTTTTTTGTTTTTGTGAGAGCCCATTTCTATGTTTCTAGAAAACTAAACATATTTATATGCTGGAAGAGTAAAAGAGCCAAGTGTCTTCAAGTTACAGAGCTTAAGGTAAAAGTTTGGGTTAGTTACAGGCAGAGCAGCAATTCCAAATGATGATTAACAACAGTAACTGTAGACTGTTATCCTCAACATCACTCCGTCAGCATGCTCTGTTTGGGTTGTAAGAGAGAATATGTTATGGTCACTCTCTCTGCTTAGTTCCAATAAAAACTAAAATAAACTTTGCCAGTCTGTACTGTACATTTTTCTCTCTGAACTTTCTGGTGCCCCCCCATGTTATCATCCTCATCCTCTAACTAACACAACCTGTACTATATGTTCATAAAAAAATCACCACACAGTTTTAAACTGAAAACATCACTTTACAAATAACTAGCTATACTTTTACGATAGCTGTACTTTAACAAATAGCAGTGTTTAGGCTGCTAGCATAATAACTTCCATCGGCATCCATTGAATTTATTTATTTATTTTTTATTATTATTTTCCCAGGTACAAGTTATTACTCTGCATGTAAGCTGTAGACCTTTAAGCCTGTAAAACATGCTTATAACACATTTTTACTTTTCTTTTGTGTTTTTAAGCTAACCTCTTGCTAAATGTGTTAAGTTACAGCCTAACTCAGAGGATCATGTCCACTTAGCTTGTTAGCGTTAGCTTGTTAGCATTCTGAACTGGTTAAACAAAATCACTTTCTTATGTAGGGCTTGTTTAGTTTGGTTTCATGTCAAAGATGAGTTCAAATTATTAATAACTAAGCTAGCCCAACTTTATGTTTTGTGTCTGTGCTCTCCTCAGACTCAGACAAGTAAGCTTCAGTTAGTCTCGCATTCCTGCGCTGTATAAAACCCAGCTGTTACATCAAGAGATGGTCAATAATATGCAGTCCTCTGGGAATCAAGCCAATATGGCGAAATGACATATAGTTTTGGTGTAGTATAGTGGAAGGTCACTTAAATGCATGAAAGATTTGGCTGATCTTGGCAGAAATGAAAAGCGAATATGCTGGGTGTTTTAATGTGAGCTTCACTTTGCTGAATAGAAAACCATAAGAGCCATTCATATTAAAACCTAAATGAGACCCCTGGCTACCATCAAATGCATCTGGAATCAGGCTCAGAACTCCTGTTTAACAATTAGAATCATTTATATTGTGATATCTACCCATCAAGAAAACAAAAAATAACATTAGTGACTATTAGACATCACTAGGAACCAGCAGAAACTTTGAATGGTTTCTAAGATTTTTCAGCATGGCTGTCATTATTATTTCCGTGTTTTGTGATATTTCTGCTTTTTCATTCCAGAAAATAGAAAGAAAACAGTTCCACATGTCATACATGCAGCGCGAGAAGTGGTGTGTATGAAGAGTTTATCTTTTACATTGTGTGATTTTTTTTCATGATGAATAGATCAAAAGAAATGGATTAGATTTACTTAAAATCTCACATTAACAACCATGAAAATGAAGAATTTTCACAGGCTCACAAGAAATGTGAGCTTTGGTTGACTGCGCATGACTCTGTGTGTCTGTCAGTTGGAAACACAAAGACAGCTAGGAAGCAAGATAATTATTTAGCGAGTTTAGAGTTTTGTACTTTAACAGGGTTCCATTAAATGAAAATAACATGGCAAATAATTTTTAGCTAAAAATGTATGATCATGACAGGCCTAGTTATGATGGAAGCAATTTATACAATGAATGTGCATCATAAATCAAACATGATTTGATTCAATTTAATTATTGTGGTACAATTCTGAATATACACTGAATTCACAAATACGGGGAACTATTTACACTGTAGCAGAAGACAGACGTTACAACAACACACAAATTATTATTTATTTTCATTTACATATTTTATTTATATATTTTACATATATTTTACATCAAATAAAACTCAAGAGTTTTATAAATGCATACCTTATAGGATTTTTCATCCCAGAATTGAGTAATTTAGTTCTGTAATGTCTGTCTGTCAGGATCTGGTGAACCACTGCTTTGCTGATGTGGAGCACTTCATGGGCCACTTGCAGAAGGCGGCTGACACTCAGAGTGCTGCAGAACAGACGAAGAAAAAGAAAAACAAGAAGAAGAGCAAGAAGAAGAAGCAGCACTGTAAGAGGAGGGAGACAAGGATGGGGACGGGCTTTAGATGAGTAATCTGTAATTGCTGTAATGTGAGTGTGTGTGTTGCAGATGACCTGATGTCAGAAGAAGAAAGCTCTCCATCAGAGAAAGAGTTTATAGATATTTTCCAGAAGATAAAGTATTCATTCAGCCTGCTGGTAATTCCTTGTTTAAGATGTCTGTCTAAGTGGTGGTGGTTATGGTGTCTGCACATTCTTCTCATCCATGCTTTTGTAATTTTATATTCCAGGACCGTCTGAAGAATAAAATATCAAATCCAAGCTCAGAGGAGCTTCTGCATCACCTGTTTGTTCCCCTGGGCCTGGTGAGTGTGTATACATACAATACTCCATGGCAAGTACGTTATCTGTATTTTCCACAAAAACAATGTCCTTGTAAGCCAACCTGCTACTACATAGATATCTTCCTCCTAATCTGAGACATTTTGCCCAAAGACAGTGGTTCTTAATCCTTGTCTAGGACCTGTACTTATAAAACTTCCCAGAGCAGGAGTGCTGATCTAGTTTATGCTCTTGATAGTTATTGTAAATAAGACAGGAATCCTAATCCTAAATTAGCTTCATGAATATCTGAAGTACTGACGTCCTGCACATTTTAGAATTCTCTTGCTCTCAGTACACTTTATGCAACGAATAAACTTATTAAGAAACCCTCCCAGTGCGCAGTGTTATATCCTTACAATGGTGGTGAGAAGACCCAGGACTTCCCAATGTTGATAATAATTAAACCTAAAAAATAACTACCCTGTATGTAAATTTCCACTATGGAATGGATTTAAGGGCAAAAAGCTTCTAGGCCACAACGTTATCTCAAAACTATTGTAAAACAATGTCTCAGGCATCAGGCAGTGTATTTGTTAACATTTCATGCAATAAAGGAAGGTAACTTTTAAAGCAGTTGTCACCAACCCTGGTCCTGGAGAGCTACCTTCTTGCAGAGGCTAGTTCCAACCCCAGTTTGTCACACCTGATCCAGCTCATTAACTTCTTCAGAAGTTCCTGATTAGCTGAGGGATCAGTGTTGAGTTAAGGGGACAATTCTTACTTACAGTTGTTTTTTTCACCCACTAGAATTTATTTATTTACTTATTCTTTTATGGAAACATTTTTTTATTTTGTGTATATATTTACTTTGATACATTTGATTTACTCTATATTTTGTATTTATAAGTGAATTTATATGTCTGTACTTTATAGTTTTACTTCTATTTAAGCACTTAAGGGCTTTTCTCATCTAAGGCTGGTATTCATGAAGCTTTTCGAAGTAGGAGTGCTGAGAGCCACTGCCTTAGGACAGGAAATTAGTAACTCATGAACTTAAAATGGTTCAGATGTAAACATTCAGACTGCTTTGATATGCCGTTGTAGATAAACTTGCCAAGGAAAAATTGTTCACATTGGTGGTGATAGGAGCCAGATGTCTGAAGCCTGTAAGTTACCTTGTAGATAATTACCGTATTCAATGCTAACAAATACATTGCCCGAGACACTGTTTTACAATAGTTTTGAGATGAGGTTTTGGGCTAGGAGATTTCTGTCTTCAGATCCATTCCCGATGGAGAGTCACGTGCAGGGTGCTATAAGATGAATAGTACCCAAAGGAAACTTATCTTTTAGGATTTATCATGATAAACATTACATATAAAACTTGTGTTGGTTCACTGGTCTCTTTGGAAAGCAAAAGAAAAAAAATATATATATATATATATATATATCTGTCTGCCCTGCAATGGACTGGCGACCTGTCTAGGGTGCATCCTGCCTTTCGCCCAGTGACAGCTGAGATAGGCTCCAGCACCCCCCGTGACTGAGAAGGAGAAACGGCTTAGAAGATTTGTAACTTTAAACCACTATGAAAAAGATTATTTTATATATGTTAGTGATTGAATTATGCAGAAATTTTTAAGTTGTGATGGAATTACTGTTTAAATGCTCCAGAAGTGTTTCTGTGAAACAGCTGTTCTTATGAGGGTGTGCCTCAACAATGAGTTGCCAAGTAAAGGAACTGGGCTGAGCCTTCTTTCTTCTCTAGATAAAGCATGATAAGGTTGATAAGGCGGATTTCAAACTAAGTGCTTATACAATATTTTCATGTGCACAAAACCTTTTGGCAAACAGTGCAGTTTTCATCAGCGCCTGTGAGAATGAAGGCCAAATATCTATGCTGGTTTAGCCAGTTAGACACAGTACATTAAATGAGTTTAAAGTGACATTTCAATGCAAGAAGCGACACATGCACATTGCACAGCTAAAACATACAGAAGCCTCACTTTTTATCATGCTTTCATCCAGTGCCAGCTGTTCGTAACACTGGAACTCCTTTGTCTTATCATAGGCACAAATGAACCACACACACCCACACCCACAGAAACACAGCATGTAGAGGCTGACTTGCAATGAGCAGCTTGGCTTCTATGTGATAGGGCCTGTGAATTACAGCAGAGAAATTTCTGGTTCCTCCAGTGTTTTGAAATCATGAAATATAGCTAGCTACCCATTGCACTTTGAATGCTTAAAATAATTTGCACTATATGGCCAAAAGTATGCAAGTTAGTTGGACATCCCTTTCTGAAACCATAGGCATTAATATGGAGTTGTCTATGGAGGTTGCATGGTCATGAACACAATAAGGAGGGGTGTCCACAAGCTTTGGCTATATAATATATATTTGAGATTACTTTGCAGTGGAGTATAAGTGGGGTATGAGTGTCCATTACTTGACTACATTAGCTTCTTAGCTCCTAATCACAAAACAAACTTCAAACACCAAACACATCTTAATTATACTGTGATTTTTCACCAAACTATTGCTTTAAAGAACACAATATGTGTGTCTGTGTGCCAGTTGGTTAAAACCACAGGTGGTCCTAAGTTGGCAGCGGGTGTTTCCAGCCCGGCTCTGACCAGCGGAGCGGTCACTCTGCTGCAGCAGAATCTCACAAAGGAGGAGAAAGAGCTGTGGAGCTCTCTCGGCCCCAACTGGACCCAGTCATAGTTCGTATTACAGGTTTTAACATGCTTCAAAGTGTGTTTTTTTCAGTTATGCTCCATTTTCTGAAATTATATATGTATTTATGTATTTAGTGTGTTTCCAGTGTCACCTTAAACATAAAAATATCCAGTAAACTAAGATCTAATTCATGCCTCACCTAGACCACACCTTACACCCCCAACCGCACCTCAACCTGCTAAACCTGACCTGCCTGTGTGACATATACAATTAACTATGGTTAAAAAGTAGACCATATAAAGATCTCCTGTGTGTGCTTGTGTGTGATCCATGGATGTGTGTGTGTGATGTGTGTGTGTCTGTGTGTCAGTTCGCAGCATGCTCAGCCAGTATCACCATACACACTAGCATTCCTAGATGGTTGGCAACCTGAGGCCTGTGATGAAAATGGTGAAGCATTTGAGGATCCAGTAGAGTCAGAACACAAATATGAGGCCCAGCTACAATCTCAACAGGTTTTGCACACACACACACACACACACACACATACACACACACACACACACACACACAAATTTAACTTACAAGATAAATTACACGTGTTTGATTAAACTCCTGTCATTTCAGTTGGAACCTAGCCAGGCCTCACCACCAGTTTCACCTACAGTTGAAAAGTAAGTTTTAGCCATATATAGGATACTACATATACATTTCTGCATTAGTAACAATTGTGAATAGTGACTGTTAGTGCCAGGCCTTAATTTCGGGCCATAAATGTAAAAAAACAAAGCAAAACAGTTGAAAACTAGAAAAAACACACACCTGTATAATAATACTAATTTTTGCAAGCACTCCTGTGGGATTCCAGTAGTATGTTAGCAATAAGCGAACAGCAATTCACATAAATGCTTTTTGACCTAACAAATAAATTATGAACAACCCCATTTCCCGAAAAGTTGGGATGCTATGCAAAATGTAAATAAAAACAGAATAAATAAAAAATAAAAACACAGTGATGTGCAAATCATTGTAATCCTATATTTAATTGAAAATAATATAAAGACAATGTATTAAAAAAAATGTTTTTTGAAAAATATATGCTCATTTTGAATTTGATGCCAGCAACATGTTTCAAAAAAGTTAGGATGGAGCATGTTTACTACTGTGTAGCATCACATCTTTGTTGAACAACGCTCTGTATGGATCTGGAAAGTGAGGAGATCAACTCCTGTAGTTTTGAAAGTGAAATGTTCTTCCATATTGCTTAATACATTATTTCAGTGGCTCAACAGTATGGAGGCTCCTTTGTCATATATTTTGTTTCATAATCTGCCAAATGTTTTCAATGGGTGTCAGATCTTAACTGCAGGCAGGCCAGTTTAGCACCCGGGCTCTTTAACTACAGAGCCACGCTGTGGTTTGACATCATCTTGCTGAAATAAGCAAGGCCTTCCCTGAAAAAGGTGTTGTCTGGATGGCAGCATATGTTGCTCCAAATTATACAATTCCAATGAAGTTGGGACGTTGTGTAAAGCATAAATAAAAACAGAATGCAATGATTTGCAAATCCTTTTCAACCTATATTCAATTAAATACACTACAAAGACAAGACATTTAATGTTCAAACAGACAAACTTTATAGTTTTTTGCAAATATTCACTCATTTTGAATTTGATGCCTGCAACACGTTCCAAAGAAGTTGGGACAGGGGCAACAAAAGACTGGGAAAGTTGAGGAATGCTCAAAAAACACCTGTTTGGAACATTCCACAGGTGAACAGGTTAATTGGAAACAGGTGAGTGTCATGATTGGGTAAAAAGGGGTCATCCCTGAAAGGCTCAGTCATTCACAAGCAAGGATGGGGTGAGGTTCACCACTTTGTGAACAACTGCGTGAGCAAATAGTCCAACAGTTTAAGAACAACGTTTCTCAATGTGCAATTGCAAGGAATTTAGGGATTTCATCATCTACAGTCCATAATATCATCAAAAGATTCAGAGAAGCTGGAGAAATCTCTGCAAGTAAGCGGCAAGGCAGAAAACCAACATTGAATGCCCGCGACCTTCGATCCCTCAGGCGGCACTGCATTAAAAACCGACATCATTCTGTAATGGATATTACCACATGGGCTCAGGAACACTTCAGAACACCACTGTCAGTGAACACAGTTCATCGCTCCATCTACAAGTGCAAGTTAAAACTCTGCCATACAAAGCGAAAGCCACATATCAACACCACCCAGAAACACCGCCGGCTTCTCTGGGCCCGAGCTCATCTGAGATGGACTGACGCAAAGTGGAAAAGTGTCCTGAGTCCACATTTCAAATTGTTTTTGGAAATCATGGACGTCGTGTCCTCCGAGCCAGAGAGGAAAAGGACTGTCTAGATTGTTATCAGCGCAAAGTTCAAAAGCCAGCTTCTCTGGTGGTATGGGGGTGTGTTAGTGCCCATGCCATGGGTAACTTGCACATCTCTGAAGGCACCATTAATGCTGAAAGGTACATACAGGTTTTGGAACAACATCTGCTGCCATCCAAGCAACGTCTTTTTCAGGGGCGTCCCTGCTTATTTCAGCAAGACAATGCCAAGCCACATTCTGCGCGTGTTACAACAGCGTGGCTTCATAGTAAAAGAGTGCTGGTACTAGACTGGCCTGTTTGCAGGACTGTTAAGCAACTGAAGTTGTACATCAAGCAATAATGGGAAAGAATTCCACTCTATAAAGCTTCAACAATTAGTGTCCTCAGTTCGCAAATGCTTACTGAGTGTTGTTAAAAGGAAAGGTGATGTAATACAGTGGTAAACATGCCCTGTCCCAACTTCTTTGGAATGTGTTGCAGGCATCAAATTTAAAATGAGTGAATATTTGCAAAAAACAATAAAGTTTATCCGTTTGAACATTAAATATCTTGTCTTTGTAATGGATTCAATTGAATATAGGTTGAAAAGGATTTGCAAATCATCGTATTCTGTTTTTATTTATGTTTTACACAACATCCCAACTTCATTGGAACTGGGGTTGTGTATCATTCAGCATTAATGGCAACCAGAAAACCAGACAGTGGTTTTCAGAAGTGTTTCTAAGCCCCCAGAGACTCCAGAATCCTGTCTATTTTTAGTGCAGTGCTGCTTCAGGGTCAGAAGATCATGACAATCCAGTATTGGTTTATGGCCTTGTCACTTATATACAGAGATTTTCCTGGATTCCCTGAATCTTTTAATGATATTATGTACCGTAGATGATGAAATCTCCAAGTTCTTAGTTATTTTACTATGAGAAACTGTTGCCAATTAACCTAATTAGTTAATTAGTTGAGATGTTCCACTAAGCTGGTATCAAATTTAAACTGTCCATAATTTCTCAGTTTTAACATTTTACATCATGTCTTTGTGTTACGCTTGATTAAATACAGGGTTTAAATGATTTGCACATCATAGCATTCAGTTTTTATCTGGATTTTTCACAGCATCATAACTAATTGTTAAATTGTAGTAGTTTCACAGTGACTCTTTCATTAAAAAATTATGGCATAGAGCTGCCACTGTTTCTAACAACTTTCATTGCTAATAAAACATTGGTCAGGCTACCGCATAGAATCATATTCTATGTCTTCCACGAGGCTTACAGTGACATTTTTCTTGCACAATTGATCCCACCCACAGGAAATCAAAACATGACAACCTGATTAGTTGATTCTGTCACTTCCCAGTTATATTGGTGGTTAATCTTACACCTTAGGCTGTTCAGCATGGCTTCAGTTCAGCTCCTGACGTCTTAACCAATGGAAGAGTTTGCTTGGCTGTATACATCTAGTGTCACGGTTGGCCCCTCCCAGTCCTGTCTATGTGCTCCTGTTTTGGTTTTGTAACTCCGCCCCTGATTGTGTTCATCTGTCCCTCGTTGTTCCATGTATTTAAGCCCTGTGTTTGCCCCTTGTGTTTGCCAGTCTTTGTATCATTGTATTGGTCTTTGTTTGATGTCTGTTTGCTGGTTGCTCTGGTTTTTGTCATGTCTGTTTCCCGTTCCGTCCGCATTGGCTATATGAACCTGGACTGTTTTGACCACGACCCTGGATTTGCCCATAATAAATCTCGCTTATCTCAGCGTGTGCGTCCGCCTCCTCGCTCCCCCTTACATCTAGATTCTGCATAGAAAAAATCTGGATTGGATAAATTTCCCTTAGGCATTTCAGGAATTTAACTCATTTGTTTCTGGCCAAAACCTAACAATGAAATGAGAGTAGTACTACAGTACTTGGACAGTTTAAATTCATCAGGCATAGTGATTATATTGCATAGAAATTATCCAAAAATTACAGACATTTTTCATTTTACAGAAATCATTAGGAACTAAAGCCTAGAAGGCCTTTCAGGTACCCCACTGATTTTGTGTACATTTCTGTGTGCATGGGTGCATGTGTCTCTGCTTTGCTTGCTCCAGTGTGGAAAATCCACCTCCTTTAGATGCTGAGCGACTGTACTGCTGCAGTTATGACTTTGTGGCCCGGAACAGCAGTGAGCTTTCAGTGCTGCGTGGAGAAACTCTACAGGTACACAAAACTCAATTCATCATCTTCTGTGCCATACATTCATCTATACTGTGTACTGCATATATAGTCTGAACCTACTAACTTCATTAGAAAATACCTACCTTGTTGGTACACCTTGAAGGTGTGCAATGTGAGACTATCCAACTATTTCAGTATCAGTTTTTACAAGCCCTCGTGCACTTGGCCTCACCAGTTCCCCTCAAGGGAATTCCTGATACCATCTGTGTCATTCCATTAAAATATTAGCCCAAAGGAAATCAGAAATCCTTGCGAGCTTATGCATTTTTGCTTTTTTAAATCTGAAAAATGGCTGACAAAGCTGTTTATAAGCCGGTTAGCAATGAAATATTTTTAATGCTGAATATTTCAAACCATAACATTCAACATGCCATGTTCAGAATTGGATTTAGTTAGCAAACTACTCCATCCAACGTCATCTGCATTTTTTAGCCAGAGCTTATGTATGTTACATTCAGACTTCTCAAACGACATTTTGCATTACAAAGTATGCCTTACTAGCTCACTGAAGCTAGCCTAGCTGAGGGTGAATGAGAGTAAGATGAGCTGAGAGTAAAAACCCAAAAATGGAGCTGTGCCTGATCCACTCATACCAGTGGCAAAAGACTTACATGCCATTACCATGATGCTGTCACTGCTGTGCTGAGAATAAACCACCACACAAGTAATATCTGGCTGGCACTGGTCCTGTGGTGGTCCCTTTCCTCTGATGGACACGATAGAAAGTGGCTGATAAATTGTGCAGCAACAGATGGACCACAGTTAGTAATTGTAGACCTACTGAGTGCATATAAATATATACATATACTGTATATAGTGAGTGTTTCTGAAAAAAGAATAATGAATATGAGTACAACTGTACGTCTTTCTAATAAATTAGCAAATAGTGTAAAGTAATGACTCTCTCTCTGTCTCTTTAACTCTCTCTCTCCCCTAGGTTATAGAGTCATCTAAGCGGTGGTGGAAATGCAGGAACAGTTATGACCAGATTGGTTTTGTTCCATCTAACATCCTAGAGCCCATCAACCACACAGAGCCAGACTCACGTGTAGTAATGCGCAAGCCATCCACAGTGAGACACACACACACAAACTTTTACACTCATATTTTGCAGGGCAGAGTACATTTTCTTAACTGTACTCCTGTACCCTTAGAAAGTTCCACTGTCTCCTCCGGGAGGAGGGCATTTCTCATACGCCATGACAAACTCCTCAGGGGAAAACCACGCCCACAACGAGACACGCCCACTCAGTATGCCACCAATTGGAGATGAAGGAGAGAAAGGTAAGCTTATAAGCTTCACATTTTTACAGAGATATTCTGCCAGTTCCAACTTTATCTCAGCCAAAACCTAAAGTTCAGTTAATCTTTCATACTTAATATGGCTGTGGCTGCTGTTTGTGTCTATTACGTCAAAGGTTGCAGTGAATGAAATGTGTGCAGGTTAAAGCCCCCATGTCTGTTTTCATTCTCAGTGATCCTAATGAATAATGAGCTTGCAGAGCGGCTGGCCAATGGGAGAACGCGGCCTTCGTTTATGCACAGAGCCAACGAGACCAACGCCTCTCTTAGCTATCATTCATCTCCAGGCGAGGTTCAGGAGTGGCTCAAAAGCAAAGGCTTCAGTGATGTGTATGTATTGTATGTAAAGTACTATGGCTGAAAATAAAAAAATAAATAAAATTTTTAAATGTTACATTATTGTACATGTGATCTTCTTCTATAAAGACACTCTTTCAGGGAGACTAAGTTTTGTTAACAACAGCAATGATAGGAAAATACTAATATATGACTAATACTATAAAATACGACTAAATAGTACTTGTACTTTGTTTCAGTGTATTATGTTGAGTAAAAAATTATGTTAAAAAAAGTTTATCACCTTATTTTTATATGCAACCAAATAAATCTTGTTTGTCAATGTGTATTAATACTCAGAACCTCCCTCTTTCAGCACAGTGAACAGTTTGGGCATTCTAAGTGGAGCTCAGCTCTTCTCCCTGACTAAAGAGGAGCTTTGTACGGTTTCTCCACAAGAGGGCGCCAGAGTTTACAGCCAGCTAACAGTGCAGAAAGCATTGCTGGAAGTAATATACCCAAAATTAGATCAATTTCATATTCAGAACTCTCATTAAAGTTGAATCTTTTCTGTTTATCCATGCAATAAGCTGTTTAATAAGGTTTAATGTCTACTTTCTTCACGCTCTTAGAAAGCAAGGAAATCCACTGAGCTGGAGGCTGTGATGAAGAAACAGAAAATGAAAGTTGATCCCAACATGGAAGGAGGAGAATTTTAACTCAGCATACATAAACACACACACACATATGCAATGCTAAACACTTACTGAATCAATTGTTGTGCTAAAATGTGTCTTCTGTCATTTTCCTGTTGACATTTTCATTCCAGTACTTTTTGTCAGTATATTTGCATCAACGGTATCTACTCCTATAGATGTATTTCCCACATTGCATAAAAACAGTCCTGTAAGTGTGTTCCTTTGGAAACTGTTATACTCAATAAATGCACTCTTGTATTAAAATAATGGTGTCTGTGTTAAGTTATTTCAGTTTGACTGAAATTAGGCATATGGGTAAAAGCCTCACAAACAAAAAACACATTATTTATTTCTGCCTTAATTTTACAGTAAAGGATGAGTGAGAGGGAGTTAATGGATTTGGACTGTCACAAAGGCTGAAAGTTTAATTGTTTTTATATTATAATATAAATTTGAATGAGTGCAATTTTCACATCACAAGGGCTGCAATTTCAATAATATTCCACATTATTTACACTTGTCTTAACACATTTTAAGTTGAGAAATTAGACCTAATAACACAGAGCATGTGAGCTGGCATTCAGTGTTCAACATGTTAACCTGTTACTGTTTCTCCACCTCCACCTAGAGCTTAATTTATTGAAAGTGATTGCATTTAAACTCCTTTTGCAATATTAGTCAGAAATATTGCAATATTTTCAACAAAACGTCCAGCTCTAGTAATATATGAGTAATGGATGTAAGTGCTCATCTTGGTTAGAACTTTGAGGAACACCAGAACTGGCTTAAGGTTTTTGGAATAGCCTTCTCTAGGCCTGTAGGTTCTTCTAAGAAAACACCTGAACCGTTCAAGTGTCCACTCTTCACTTTTGTGCACCTCACTGCCACTTCCAACCTTTAATTTTAGTTTAACAGTTGTGTCCTCCCAACAAAAGCTGCTCCCAAAAGATGGCATTGACGTTGCTACCCCATGTAATACACTTGCATAGAGAAGGCAGAGTTTCTAGAACCGTCAATACATATCCATCCTTCAACTGAGTGAAGTTTTGGATTGTTTTGATCGTGAGAAGCAGAGTAAACAACCAATGCTATGGATCTGAAAAAGAAAGAGACAAAAATGTTGTAATAGAACACTTAAACTGAATATCTGGGGTGTTAAGTAAGGCTTTACAGATCGATGAGTTTGAGTTTGAGATCTGTGGAAGCAATAGAAGGCAGTAAAAATGCCGCAGAAACAGTTTCTTTCTGGAGTTTTTATATTTACAGTGGATGTAGGGCCTCACCAAACATCTTGGTTAATTTATGCACTCCAGAAAAATAAAATGAAAAAGGCCCAGTGTGTAGACTGTTTGGCATATTTAGTTGCTTCAGACTGATGTTTAAACTGTGAGCCTGAGTGGCTGCTGGATATTAGCTGAGGAGTTAGTGGAGTCACCTTAAGAACTTGTTTTGTTTTTTGAAACCTCTAACATTGCTTTGCATGTGTAAATATCCTTTTCCTGGGCAACTGACTGCAAGCACTTGAACTTATCTGGACGTGTGTGTGACACTACTTAAATGGGAACCCAAGGCTTCTTTCCTGCTCGTAGCCTCACACTACTGGTGACACCATGTTCCACTACATATGGTGACGACAGTGCACCACAACAGTATTTAAAAGGTTTTCTAGGAGCCCAGAAGATGCTTGAAGGATGACTCAAAAGAAGAGAGTTCCTCCAGAACCTGTCATGTGGTATGCTTCATGGAACCCAGTGAGGAAGTTATGAGTTCCTGCAAGAGCTTATAAATAGATGATTAAGGCTTCCTCCGTTAACCCTGTTACCCTTAGTTTTTAAAGTCTAGAGATTATTTTGGCGATTACTCAAGTGTATTTTTAGAGAAGAAGACCCAAACAATAAGAAAGGGCTTAAGGGCTTTGGAAACCCTTCATTTGATGCTCACCAACACCTGTTCAAACTGGATGCTGTTTTTGCTTCTGTTCTTTTCTTAAGTGAAATCTTTCATAACTTACAGATTATGACTTTTAATCCTCTGCATTTTAAACGTTGGCTCATGGAGTACCTGTCAGCCAATGCCAAGACTGACTTTCTTTGTCTTTGTTTTAAGCCTGTACTTAAAATTCCTCACTTCTGAAAGCTAGTGTGTCACATTATGCTTCAGATCCAGACCCAATCCTTTTGTTTCTGCTTCTTTTCCTTCTTCTGCCATTTCTTCGACTCCCTCTCTCCCTCTTTGTAATACTCTGCTTAAGTGTTATAAGTCAGTAAATCTCAACAAGGCTGCTCTAATCCGCTAAGAGTGTAATGGAGGGTGTCTGGGATTTGGAGATGTATTTTCTGTCTGTGTCTGTTTAGAAGATCATCACAACGCTGCTTTTGATCGTCCTTTTTCCTTTTTTCCTGTCCTTCACAGCTTCTTGGGAATAGTTTTCTGTCCATCAGTTGCTGTCTACGACCAGACATGTCCAGGAAACAGAAGTAAGAGAAATTCAATACAATCTTTTTAGTCCAAGCAAGTCCAGTTCTGCTAGAAAGACAGCAGGAATGGTAGAAAACTGATAGAGTGTATGTATTACTAACATCTGAAATAGGACAGTTCATTGTCTAGAGAGTTTTTAAAGTTTGTGAGTGCTGCTGTAGTAACATTTGATCTTGGCTTTTACAGTGGTTCTGTATTTATGGGACCCTTTAAATGCTTGTACGTAATGTGTGTATAATTAGCAGCATCACGTGTGTGTTCATCACTAATATAGACTCATTGTTTTGCATTGAGATCTAAATGAATGATTCTGTTAGGTGGCAGGAAAACCTGCTTGTCCGCCCAAATGCTGCTAAATCAAATCAGAAGAAGAGGAGGAAAGACCCCACACACCCTGCGGTATGTTGCTTCACCTCTGTCAATTGTAAAGTACTCTGTGATGGGCAACACAGAAAGAAATGTAATGAAGAGGCTATACACCAAGAAGGGATGTAGCTCCTTAATATATCAGTTCAGAGGTATAACTAGGCAGCTTAGCATTTTAGGTTTTCCCCGCTAAATATTCATCAGTTTTATATCACTGGTATCAAAGGAAAAACAAAATCTCAATTTTTCTGCTTCATTTGCACACATCAGCTTTCTTTAAATTCCATGATGGATAGACCAATAGAAATGCTCCACAATGACTTGGAATTAAATCCCTTTACATTACCTTACATTAAGAGAAACTAATATTTTGGTGTTCTCCTGTAAAGTTACTACATTGGAGATACATTTCTTTAGACAGCCTTGATATATATAAACTCTCAGTGCAACACATTTGTCTGGCTACATACCTATGTGAAATGGGCACCAGCGGTCAAATGACGTTACTATTTTTTGGTTCAGATTTAACATATTGGGGGAAAAACATAAGTTACACATTTTATACTTTGGTTTTTTCTTTTTTTTTTCTTCCCAATATGCTAAACCCAGCTACTAAGAAATTATGCATTATAATTTGCAGTAAAAATGTCATATTTACATCTGTCCACCATAGATGTGTTCGCTTATTTTCATTCAGACAATTAACAAAACAAGTCATTTTACTGGGGGAGTTAAAACGTTTGCATACGACTGTACAGAAACTGTATTAGACCATTGAATGTACACTACAGTAATAATACATTGTCTTATTTTAGTCTTTTTCCATGTAAATATGTAATTCTATGTAAATATCAAAAATTGACACTATTGCATATATTTTATCTACATACATGCATTGTAGTATGTTGACATATATGTTGGCATATATTTAAATTATGCACTTAAATCTGTTCAGCACCTATATTTTAAAACATCACATATATTGAACATATATTTTAAAATGAGCAAATACATGTATGTATAAATATATGTACATACATACAGGTTTAAAGAACCCAGACAGTTTTAGAGTGCTGCTCCTTTAAATGTCCACCTATAGAGCTCTCCTTCTTGAGTTTAATTACAGCTCTGACTGCTGCTTGCATCTTTCTGTCGGTTTGATTTACTGATCTCTTATCCTGTGCCTTGCTGGCTTTTTCTCTCTGCCTGCTTGCTGACAGTGGGCCATTTTGATCTTGTGTGTATGTGTAAGGGAGAAAGAGTGAGTAAGGCCTTGTGTAGTGTAATTAATTGCCTGGATGAAGTGCAGTTATTCATGTGGTTTGTCTGTGGGCTGAAGTGTTGGTCAGATGGAACATTAATGGAATTAACTTGGGTGATCCCATTGGGATTAACAGGAGAGTGATGGGTTCATAGAGGGGGAGGGCAACGGGCATGCAAAGCCAAGTTGCATTAGAAAAGCTCCGTGTGAGGAGAGCAAGCACTCTGTGTGTGTGTGTGTGCTGGCTTTTCCTTTCCTAGCAGCAGCAATTGGATTGCAGCGTGTATCTGCTTGCACAACCTGCCAAACTCTGAATAACCCTCTCTTGATGTGTCTCTATGTCTCTCACCCTCTTTCTCACTCTCTCTTTCCTACAGCTTGGCCTACCTAAGCAGACAGCAACTGAAAGAGGCCAAATGTCTAATGGCAGCACCAGTAGTATCAGTGATAGCAATAATAGCCTGAACACTAATAGCAGCAGTGCTAGTTGCAGTAGCATGAATGCTAGTAGCAGGGGTGGTAGTATCAATAGCAATACTAAGAGGAGTAGCAACAACTGCATAGCTTGCAGCACAGAAACTACAAGTGATGTTAGTAGTGTTATTAATAATGGTAGCAACAGCAATAGAGGCGCCAGTGTTGTCCACAGTGCTAGCACTTCAAGCAACAGTAAAGGAAGCAGTAGCATGAGTGGTGGAGGTAGAAGCACTAGTGCTAGTGTTAAAGGCAGCAGCATTAGTAACAAAAGAATGGAAACTGTGATGGGTGCTATGGAGGATAGCTCTCCACTGCCCTCCTCTGTAGGGAGGGGGCTTCAGGAAGTGGAGGCAGAGCTCAGTGGAAGAAGAAGGGACAGCAACACCAGCTCCCCCTGCAACTCCTCAGTCAGCTCCTGTCTCTCCTCACCGCTCAGCCAGCTACCCGACAGCTCTAACACAAATGGTAAGAACATAGAGACGGATGGGAAAGTGGGATCGTGTTTCACTTTTGCTTTTATTTAATGCTGTCACTATTGGCTGTATTAGTACTAGAGTAATCTATTGGTGAAAAACGAATAAAAAACAATCATGCAGAGACTGTCAAGGATTCTACTTTATTGGACAAAAGGTTTCTGAAAAAGCTTTTGAAAAGCTTTACAAACACTGTGTGGCAAAACTGCATAAGTAGATATAAGTGTCTACTTTTCTCTTAAGAATGTAAGAAGGTACATTTTAATGACTACTTTTTAATTGAATTAATTGTGTGATACTGTCTGCCCTGTTGTCTTTATCATTGTGGATTATTTTGAGGAATGATGTTTAGCAGTTCTACTGTATTAAGTAAATGAAGGGTGGTCTCTAAATTTTGTACAGTACTGTATATTTACCTGTAGGCACGTATTGTTGCAAAGTTGCTGAGGCGTACATCTTCATATTGTGGCCTTTTTAGCTGACCTAACTGCTGATTTGTTGGGAAAGTGTGCACTTAGTTAATGGGAAATCCATTTACTGCCCTCTTTTCCTATTCTGTCTCTCAGATGCTAAGAGTCGGCAAGGTATAGAGAGCGGTTATTCCTCTCTGGAGAAGACGAGATCCGACACTGAGGACAAACAGATGGGTTGTGACCCACATGACAGGTGTGAAGCTTCTGGGTCCTCAAACTCCCCCAAACCCTGCATATTGGGCTTCACCTCTCCATGAACCTCCCCACTCATTCTCTCACCCGGTTACAGTTCTCTGGGACCTGCTAGGGGTGGGTTTGAAGGTGTGGCAAAGTCTTTTGGCAGGGACAGATAGGTGATGCAGCACAGTAAAGTAGCAGGCACACATGTCAGGAAGACACATGCTCAGGTTTGGAAGACATGAAACACACAGAACACTCAGCCCTGGAAGAGAGGAAGTCCATCGTCTGTTTGGAAAACAGCGCAGGTAAGAGAAACAGGCACTGTTCAAGCACTACAGTATCCACATCAGCATAAAATACAATTCCAGCCTGTTTTGGAAGAGTTCCCTTAATTGAACCATGCATTTTACTTTCTTTAATAGTTTTATTCTGGCACTTTATTGTGCTGTATTCTTTGGATACGAAAAAGCTACAGTTGTGCTGTCTCTGTGATCTTTTTATGGAGAGGTGTGAATTGTTTACAGAGAAGGGGGTTCTCACCCCTCTCATTTCACACCTAACTGCTTGCTAGCAGCTCAACATAAAGTCACAACATTTCAAACACACAGAGAACCAACAGAGTTAATCTGGCAACAGAGTTATGGTAAAGCAATTTGGTTACAACACTGTGCACTAGAAGAATGGGGAAAATAGTATTAATGAATAACAATATATTAAATAATATTATATTTAATCACCCCCACCTACCGTCAACTAGCTCAGAAATACACCATTGTAAAGAGGGCAAAATGTATGAACATGTATAATTTCCAGTTCACAGTGACTTTACATACACATTAAACACAGAATAATCCTTGTACATTTCATATTTGTAACTTCAATAGTTAAAAAAATAGAACTTTCAGACTTTCAGCCTTGTCCACTTCATTTTATAATTTTTCTCAAATTTATTCCATGGTCACCTAAAATTAAGCAAACCCAAATATCAGTTTGTAATGTTGATTTTGTGGGTATTTACTGTCTGAGCAGATTACTATATTCAGGCAATCCTTATAGTGTATTTCGTAGTGTTGTATGTTTCTTATTTTGTTGTTTTTTGTTTGTTTGTTTGTTTTTCAGGACATCCTAACAGCTCTGTTCCCATCATTCAGCCCTACAAGCTTCCCATCAGCCACATTTTCTTGACCCATTACACTCTCTGACTGTCACATATTTCCATATTATGCTACATGTGCATTAGCTTAACTGTAAAAGTGTTGTTAAACAATTTCTGTTGTATTTTTTAGAAGATCTCAGGTGATTGAGCAGTTTGAGAAGGAAAATGGTGTGCATTCTCATGCCGAGGTATTTTCCTGTTCTTCTTCACCATCCTCTATCTCCTCTACTTCTGAACATAACCATGACAGAAGAGCTAGTCGCAGTGCTGCACAGGTATACAAAACTACAATAAACATCAACTGATGTGGTCCTGGTCCTTGTTCCTGATGTAGCTGTTGCTCAGTTATATGTCTGTCTGCAGGTGTTGGTCCAAAACCATGATGATTCTGGTATCACACAAACCTCTGCCTCCACCAACAGGCGCTCCAAGTCACTGGAGCGCAGTCTTGCTGAACACACCACCACAGTGAGTACAGCTGATTGAACACAGCATTAGTGGTGAGCTCTAATGATGATGAGGATGAAGCTAAAATAATAATGATAATAAAGTAATTATTATCAGTAATGATAATAAAAAGAACTTTAATTCATATAGCATCTTTCACAACCTCAAGGATGCTTTATATACATTATCTGGACAAAGAGAAAGAGAAAAAACACAACAGAAGAGTTATGTGGAGAAGTCAACCTGAAATCAAAAATGACCTTCTTTAATTTACTTCATGTTGCTGGTCAAATAAATTGCTGGACTATGCATGTGTTGGGGATTTGGAGACTTATTTAGCTTTTTTGTCCTCCTGAAGCAGTAATACCACTTCTTTTTTATTTTTCCCCATTTTTATACTCAATTTGGTCACATCCAATTCCACCCACTAGTTAGGACTCCCCCAGTCACATCATACCACCAGCGCTGGAAAGGCAAAGGCCTCCTCGCATCTTTTCAAACTGCCTCTAACAAAACATCATTTACATTTATGGCATTTTGCTGACGCTCTTATCCAGAGCGACTTACAATTTGATCATTTTATACAGGTAGGCCAAGGTGGTGTTAGGAGTCTTGCCCAAGGACCCTTATTGGTATAGTGTAGGGTGCTTGCCCTGGTCGGGGATTGAACCCCAGTCTACAGCATAGAAGGCAAAGGTGTTAACCACTACACTAACCAACCAGTGTACATCATTGTACAGTCACTGAATGCACTTGGAGGAAACAACCAATGTCATCTAACAGATGCCTGCGCTGACTAGCATTGTGCTGAGAGATGGGTGGAGACGGGGGCCATCCTACCCACCCAGACAGAGCGAGGTCAATTGTACTCTCTTGAACTCCTGGCCATGAGCCAGAGATGGCTGTAGCGTCACCAGGGATTGGGCTCACAATCTCCTGACGACAGGGTCAACACTTAAAAAGTTGTATCACTTACTTCTACTTACCCTTACTTCCCTCAGTTTTAACAGAAAATCTTACATAATGCAGCTTTAAGTGCAATTAAGTATATTTCATTTACAGAACAAAATTATTGTTTTTACCCATAATCTTTGATCATGACAGTGACTTTTGATTATGTCACTGTGTACCAGCAAGCGGTGCAAAATAATATTAACAAATCAATATTAACAAATCAACATCAAGTTTCACTTCCACCTCCCACCAGCCCCACCTATCATTAAGTGAAATGCTCAGCTAACTAATGTATTCTCTCTGAAATACATTAGAAGGAAAATGTGCAATTATTACAATTCGTGTTGACTTTTTGAAAGGGTGGAGTTGTCGCAGAGAGATCTGCTATGAAGTGATGAATGATAATAATGATAATGAGTATGAGTATGAATAATGAGTATGATAATGTTGATCTTCTGTCTTCTCAGCCTGACCTACTGAACTTTAAAAAGGGATGGATGACAAGGCTAGGAGAAGATGGCAAGGTAACTGAAATGTGTGCACCTGCTTGATCTTGAGCCCAACATGTCTATAAATGACTGTGCAGCAGTGTGAAATGTTTACTATTCTTATCTTGATGCAGTGGAGGAAGCATTGGTTTGTTCTAACTGACCAGTGTTTACGATTCTACCGGGACTCAGTTGCTGAAGAGGTATGTTTGCATGTCATGAAAGAAATACTGTTTATCTGAATGTCTGAGTCCCTCTAGCCCAGCGATCCAGTGTATTGATATAGCCATTGTTTTGATACAAGCACAATATCAACCATATCCTTATGTAGCAGATAGGGGGTTTTTACCATTAATTCTGCCATGCATTTTCAGACATAATCGACTCTGTTTACCAAAGCAAACAACTGTTGGCTACTGTAACTAAGTATAACTATGCTGGCTTATTAACTTCATGTATTAATGTAATGGTTATTACTTAAGAAAGAATCACTTAAATGGCCAGGTCCTTATTACACGCTTCTATCACCTAAGATTAGCTAAGCCAGTGTGCATTGAAACCCACGTAGTTACTGATTAATAAGCCTTAGTATGTAATAAGTGTGAGATTTTCACATGTTAATGTGATAAACTATTAAAGCTACTAATTTTTTTATGCTATTAATGCATTCTATTAGGCTGACTCTTCAAACTATCCATAGTTCCACCCTAAAGCCTAGCTGCTGATATGCTGATGCTATGGTTCTGGCAGCCTTCTCTTTTCAGCTTTTGGCAGCTTCAGCTGATGGTGGACTTTAAAAAAAAGATATTTCCAGCTGCCTCCATGCCATGAAGTTGCCTTTAAAGTGTTATGTAAGCAAACCACAGCAGCAATGTCTGGACAGTGCTCACTGGAGAATCATGATAAAACAACAACCTTCTAATTAAAAAAAGCAACAGGAATGTGGAAAACTAGCTCTCCTTGAGACAAAACATAAGTTAACAAGAGCGAGAAGGCTACAATAATTGGAACATTCATACACTGTTACTGATGAAAACTGGAAACTGTTCCCCCCTTATTTTCATGTTCACCCTGAATTCAAATGATTTTATGTTCCGGCTCAAGCTGAATTATTGAAAATTATAGACATATTCAGATGGAACTTATTTGTCCACTCATATAGCTATTTCTAAATACACTGATTTTCAGATGGACAGAAGTACATTTCTAGGCTCAAATTAGCAAATGCAACAAATGCAAGTTATCGTTATTAACCACAGAAAATAATGTGATTAATTGCAATTCATTATTTTAATTATTTGACAGCTCTTATTTATAATAATCATTTAATAAATGAATCTTGTGGATATGACATGGGTACGAAAATGGCCTCATTCACATAGTTGCTGGCCACTGCCATGAGTGCTGGAGTCATTGCTTGTACTTTGTTATATTCCAGGCTGCTGATCTGGATGGTGAGATCAACCTGTCCACTTGTTATGACATCACCGATTTTCCAGTGCAGAGGAACTATGGCTTTCAGATTCATGTGAGTACAAATAAGCCCCTTGTGCATGTTTTGATTGGACTATGAGTGAGAGGTGTGACATTAATTTCTCTATTTACAGACTAAAGATGGAGTTTTTACACTGTGTGCAATGACTTATGGGATACGTCGGAACTGGATTCAGGCCGTTTTGAAGAATGTTCGACCAGGTGTCGCTCCTGATGTCGCAAGGTAACAGTTTCAGCCAGTTATCAGTTAGGGAAATCCTCCCTGTGAAAGTGCAGCAAAATCCTATACTTATTTTTTAAATAAGTATACAAACCCATTGCTGATATTCTTTTATTTCTGCCCATTTCTTTCTTTCTTTATGCTACACAAGGAAAAATGCTTCTAAAATATCAAGGTCTGGACGCATATACAAGTGCTTTCTTTGCTGCAGACTGTGTCTGAGAGGCACGTTGTGTGATATATTTTAATTTTTAATTTTTTTTTTTTTTAGTGCTTTCCCTCAAAAGGCGTCTTTGAGTTCGCTTCCTGGAAATAAAGACTCCTTCTCTTTAAACACTTCCTGTTCGGAGGTGGAGAAGCGGAGCCGTGTCAGTGAACGTCGTAAAGAGGGCCGTTATAAAACATTTGATTGGGCAGAGTTTCGTCAGAGGCAACAGAAAAGGGAGGACTTCAGCAGGCAGTCATATAGCAGAGCAGAGCCAGCTTGTGTCCCTCTTGCACCTGCATCGTCTCCTGAAGAACCTAGCCGCACCTGGACCAGCGAGGAACCCACAGACACAGGGAAGAATTACCTTTTTGAAAGAAAGCTCCATTTACAGACTCCACAAGTGACCACTGACACTCCCACCAACTCAATGCCATATACTGATGCTTCCATTCATACGGCCTCTGAACAGAGTGGTCAAGAGAGAGAAGTTGATGGTGTGGGTGTCTTCAGTGACATTTCTAATGCACAGGTGGAAACTGAACCTGAGGAAGAGAAGAGAAAGGTACCCTTATTGGAGTAAATCAGAGTAATAGTAATTAGCCCGTGTGACATGAAGTGCAGTCAATCAACCAAGACATGTCAGAGTGCACTGGGGCAAAGAGGCTAATTGGACAATAGTGTAGACACAAATAAAGTACAGACTTTAAGCTGGCTGCAACTGTTATGTTTGGCTTTGTGAATTACCTTTGTCCATTTTTATATATACAGTAATTTGCAAATGTTTAAACCTCCCCATCCAATTTAATGCTTTGTTGACATCAAAATTAAATCAAATTTCAGGACACAATTAAAATTTTTTTAGTTTTATCCTAATATCTTATATGCATGCATGCAGCTGCAATGCAAATTGGTAGTGTACTCCATTATTTTTATTCAGGAGAACTGCAATTCAGTATTTCAGAAAGAATGAGTTCCTATGGAGCTTTTGTGAAACTTATTGTCTCAACGCAGAACAGCATACAATATTTTAACATTAAATATTTTTGAATGCGTTCTCTAAATATATGAATTTCAGTGATTCAGTGTCAGCAAGTGTGTACTGCATTTGTCGGCTAGTGAGCCAAGCAGCCAACCAATTCAGTAGCCGTAATGCTAGCATCATACGGCCCAAAACCTGTTTGCTGCAGAAAAATGGAAAGATACTGGAAGGCTTCATGTAGACTTTCTCCCTTCACTCCTATTCACTGAGGATCAAGTGTGCCCTCTAGTATTTGCAGTCTTGTTTTTGATATAATGGGAGAAATAGGAAGATTCTGGTAAATCCTGCCATTACTTGTTGGTACATTACCATCACAGCTTCACCAAACTTATTCATGACATGTTGGCAAATTGACTACATTTGAAAAATAATTAATCTTAATAAATTTTAATACATGTGTGGTGAACCACAGTTCTGGATGGTCAGAATCTAGCAAAATTTGGTGATTAAGAGCAGAAAAACTGCGGGACAGGGCTGCAGTTTGTCTCCCCTGTTTAAAATGATGAAAGTGCTTTCTCTGCTAAGGACTGAATAAAACACCGAATAACAGTTTCATCCAGCCAGCTTACATGCCTGACATATTGCTGCTTTATTAATAGTAGTTCATCATTTTATTACAGACTGATTATTCCACCTCACCATCGCCAGCATCATTCTCTTCATCCTCAGTGCAGACGGAGTTGGAGTGGGGGGTGGAGATTCAGACCCTCCGCAGTGAACTGAAGGCAGAGCAGGAGAGAAGTGAGAAAGAGGTGAGGGAGTTAAAACTCTCAAAGGCCCACCTGCAGGCCGAGTTGAACGATGGTCAGGACCACTTACATGAGACAGAGTCAAAACTGCAGAATGCAGAGGCCACCTTGAGGGAAAGAGATGATGCTCTAGAGCAACTGTGCAGTCGCTTGGAAGAGGTAACAGGACGTTTGAAAGCAACAGAAGAGGCACAAGCTCTTAAAGATGTCCGTCTGGAGAGACACTTGCGCCTCCTGCAGGAGAGTCAGGAGAGGGAAAGGAGAAGCCTTAGTGATAGTCTTGACCATGCAGAGAAACGTGGGAAGGAACTGGAGGAGCGGCTGCAGCAGATGGAAGCAGAGCTGCAAAATGTGCCTATGGTAGACAGAGTGGAGGAACTGGAGAGGAGGTGCCAGGAATTGCAGAACCAGCTGGAAGAGTCAGATAATGAGGTTGGCCGGCTGCAGGCACGGCTCCGGAGCGAGGAGACACTGTATTATGATATGGAGCATGACTATGAACGAGTGTGTGAGGAGCTGGAGTGTGCACGTGGTGCCCTACAAGATTACGAGAGAGTGTGCGAGGAACGCTTTGGAGCCCAATTGGAGCAGCAACAAAGGGAGCTAAACAGGAAGGAGCGTGAGCTACAAGAGGTGCTTGTCAAAATGGCTGCCTTGGGTACCAGTTTGGAAGAGACTGAATGCAGGCTGAAAGAAGCTCAGAGCCATCTTCAGAAGGGCTGCATGACTCAGGATGGGCCAACTGAGGGACAAAGTCTGCCAGGCAGTTCAGACATTGGGCAAATGGTCAAAAACAGCAGGCACACTGGAACAGAAATGCAAACAGTTGCTCAGGGAGATGAATCGGAGAGAGTGATCTCAGTGATACAAGCATTGGAGAGCAAGTTATGTGACACAGAACAGAGGCTCAGAGAGATTACCATGCATCTGCAGCAGCAGCAACAACTTAATGCTCTCAATGGTGAAAGTCGGTGGAACATACAAAAATCCCCTGAGTCCCTGAGTGCTGAAGATACATTAGATGACCTAGATGTAAAGCAGGGTGGTCAAGCATTGCATTGCCTGCAGGGGATCATGCTGGAGAGGACTACTGCTAATACTAATGTTACTATGATTGCTAATGGAATGATCAAATCTGATATCCAACGAGACCTGCAAAAAGGGAGTGGGAGTTCAGAGAGGCGATTAAGTCTAGGCATGGCTAGCAGGATCCTGTCTCTGGAGGTACTGGTGATTCAAAGGCTGGCTTCTGCACTAGAGCATCCTAGCAGGGAGCTGCTTCAGAAACTCTTCAATCTGCAAGTGCAGGCACAAGCACTGAGAGATGCTCAAGATGGGAACCCTGAAGGAAACTATTCACGGTTCTTCACTTGCTATCAAGAACTGGATGAGACAAGTGGGTTCACTTTGGGTCAGATTGATATCTCCAGACTATGTGTGAGAGCAGAACTAGCATACCTTACATACAACCTCCACCGATATAACTCAGAAGAACAGCAGGGATCAGATGCCTTTAATCCCTCTCCCTGGCTTGTGTCTGAAGTCACACCACCTGGTACCAGAAGAGAAACGGGCTCGAAGCCAAATTTCAGGCTAGCCGACATCAGCCCTCCTGAACTAGCCCCATACAGCGAGCAGATCCAAAAGGGCCCAGAAGAGGAGCTCTGTCCAAGGGACACTGAGCTTCAGTGCACAGTCAGTGAGAGCCTTGCAGCAGAGCTGCGCTTGCAGGCCCAGTCGATTCAGACCCTCTCCGTCCTGCTGCAATCTGAGGATGGTGATGTAGACATGCTACCTGAGCTTCCTCCAGCTGTCCTGCACACTGTCCTGTCCCGGGCCACTCTGGTGTATGTAATGAGTCGTTTGCGCTTGTTTCTACAACAAGAACTTCATGTAATACGAGAGCAGCGGGAGCGGGCCATGTGTGAGTGCCGTGCTGTGTGCCGCAGTATGGAGGCACTTTTTCAGGAGCAGACTCAGCGCTACGAGGAGAAGCTACGCGAGGGTCGCGTGGTCATCGAAATGGCTGAGCTGGGGCGCGTCTCTGCAGAGACTGATGCCCAGATAAGGGGGCAGGAGGTGCAGCGACTGGAGGCAGAATTTGAAGAGAAGCTCCAGGAGCTTCAGCGAATCCATGAGGAGGAGATGACTCGTCTTCATGCATACTACACCCAGAGCCGGCCGCGTGCCTTGACCCCCTCAGACTCCAGCGATGGAGATGAGAACAGTTGTGTGAGTGCTTTGAAAGAGCGAATTAGAGAGTTGGAAGCACAGGTTGGCTGTTTGGAAGATGAGCTCCGTAGCGGAGATGCTCACTCCCTGAGACAAGCATATGAACAGGAGCTGGAGACCCTGAAGGTACAAACACACGTCTAAGGCTGCAGTGATTTGTTAATGAAGTCAAAACTAATAATGAAAGAATTTTTGAAGTGCCATTTTATTGTTTGCTTAAAAAGTTCAGTTGTGTTTATATGATACATGTGGCCATTCTGACAGACTCCAGGCATTGGGGGTAATTTGGCTTCTATTGCTTTGATGCACTGGAAAAGAAAAAAATTACAGATAGAGCTTTGAATGATGATGTTATAAATATAAGCCCAAAACTTCTCGTCATTTTCTCAAACTGCATCCTGGCCTTCAATAAGATTGTGCAGACTTGTAGATGTAGTCTGTGGCTTACTGTGAACTATGTGAAAATGAGCGAAACATCACCATAGTTGAACACTGCAGGCCGTTGCTTTTGTTTGGAAAATATTTTGGTACTAACTGATTTCTAGTGTTTGGTTGCAATGTTACACTAAAAGGGGAAATTTGGACACCAAATATGTCTTGGCTGATCATGTACATCTGGGATAACTGGAAAGTTGGGTAAAATTCATTTTTTGTGGAACTATTATTTTAATGTTGCCCTATGCAAACAAGCACATTGATTGTGACAAAGTAATAGACTATACAACCTGTTTTTACTACTACAGCAGTGCAGTTAGAGCCCGCTCTGCACCAGGCTACAGAACAATCATTAGAATATATTGCAAAACAATCATTATGTGTTAAACAGAAATAATTAGAGGTAGATTTGTTCTGCATGTGTAAATGCATTGAGAAAAAAAAAAAAAAAAAAAAAAAAATATATATATATATATGTATAAAATAATAATAGGAATACACTGTCCTATTAAAAAGCTATTTTTTCTACAGGGCAAGTTCTTATAATGTCCCCTTGCTTTGAAGGCCATACAACCTTAGTTGTTGGTTCTGATTTGTTTCACATGTGTAGGCTACTTGTGAACTTGGCTTCAGCAGTATGGAACAGAGCCATCAGAGAGTGATTGAAGAGATGCAGCGGCAGCACCAGATAGAGGTGGAACGACTAACAGAGGAGAGAGAGAGAGTACTGCAAGAGGAAACCAACGCTACCATTGCAGGTATTACTCTACCAGTACTATTCTTATGCACAACATGCAGTATAAGGCCATAAGTACAACCCCAATTCCAATGAAGTTGGGACATTGGGAAAACATAAATAAAAACAGAATACAATGATTTGCAAATCCTTTTCAACCTATATTCAATTGCATACACTACAAAGACAAGATATTTAATGTTCCTACAGATAAACTTTATTCTTTTTAGCAAATATTTACTCATTTTGAATTTGATGCCTGCAACACGTTCCAAAGAATTTGGGACAGGGGCAACAGAAGACTGGGAAAGTTGAGGAATGCTCAAAAAACACCTGTTTGGAACATTTCACAACATGCAATTGCAAGGAATTTAGGGATTTCATCATCTACAGTCCATAATATCATCAAAAAATTCAGAGAAGTTGGAGAAATCTTTGCAAGTAAGCGGCAAGGCAGAAAACCAACATTGAGTGCCCGTGACCTTCGATCCCTCAGGCAGCACTGCATTAAAAACCGACATCATTCTGTAACGAATATTACCACATGGACTCAGGAACACTTCAGAAAACCACTGTCAGTGAACACAGTTTGTCGCTCCATTTACAAGTGCAAGTTAAAACTCTGCCATGCAAAGCGAAAGCCATATATCAACAACACCCAGAAATGCCGCTGGCTTCTCTGGGCCCGAGCTCATCTGAGATGGACTGACGCAAAGTAGAAAAGTGTTCTGTGGTCTGACGAGTCCACATTTCAAATTGTTTTTGGAAATCATGGACGTCGTGTCCTCCGGGCCAAAGAGGAAAAGGACTGTCTGGATTGTTATCAGCGCAAAGTTCAAAAGCCAGCATCTCTGATGGTATGGGGGTGTGTTAGTGCCCATGCCATGGGTAAGTTGCACATCTGTGAAGGCACCATTAATGATGAAAGGTACATACAGGTTTTGGAGCAACATATGCTGCCATCCAAGCAACGTCTTTTTCAGGGGCGTCCCTGCTTATTTCAGCAAGACAATGCCAAGCCACATTCTGCACGTGTTACAACAGCGTGGCTTCGTAGTAGAAAAATGCGGGTACTAGACTGGCCTGCCTGCAGTCCAGACCTGTCTCCCATTGAAAATGTGTGGCGCATTATGAAGCGCAAAATACTACAACGGAGACCCCGGACTGCTGAACAACTGAAGTTGTACATCAAGCAAGAATGGGAAAGAATTCCAACTACAAAGCTTCAACAATTAGTGTCCTCAGTTCCCAGACGCTTATTGAGTGTTGTTAAAAGGAAAGGTGATGTAACACAGTGGTAAACATGCCCCTGTCCCAACTTCTTTGGAACATGTTGCAGGCATCAAATCCAAAATGAGTGAATATTTGCAAAAATATGAACATTAAATATCTTGTCTTTGTAGTGTATTCAATTGGATATAGGTTGAAAAGGATTTGCAAATCATCGTATTCTGTTTTTGTTTATGTTTTACACAACGTCCCAACTTCATTGGAATTGGAGTTGTATGTGGGCACCCAGCCATCACATCTGTATGAGATTGTTGAACATCCTATTCCAAAACCATCAGCATTGATATAGTGCAATAACAGCCTTAACTCTTCTGGGGAGGCTTTCAACAAATGTTCTGCATGAATCTGTGCCTATTTATTCAAAAGAGCATTTGTGAGGTCAGGCACTCATGTTGGATGAAAAGACCTGGCTTGTAATTGACATTCCTGTTAATTCCAAAAGTGTTTAGTGGGATTGAGATCAGGGGTCTGTGCAGATCACTGGAGTTCCTCTAAGCCATACTTGTCAAACCATGTCTTATGGACCTCGCCTCCATATATATATTTATTTTGTTTGTGTAAATTTAGCTATTGAGGCCATGCGGAAAGCTCATAAGGAGGAGCTGGAGAAAAGTCAAAAGGCCCAGCAAAGTGGAGCCAACACAGACATCAGCAAGCTGCGAGCCCAGTTTGAGTGAGTGTGTGGATTAGATTTCACCTCTTCTCATGTGGCTATTTAAAGGGGAATTCCACCAGATATTTAAAATGTATGCGTAATTCAATAGTGGAGTTGTAAACTAAGTCATTCACCACAATCAGAATGCTTTGATGTGAATTGTTTTAATATACAGGAACTTACAGATTCACATTTTGCCACAGTGGTGGTGATAGGAACCAGGTGTTATGGCCAGTGGTGGACAGTAACTAAGTAAATGTAATGAGTTACCTTACTTAAGTAGTTTTTTCTTGTATCTGTACTTTACTGTGCCCTGCGATGGACTGGCAATCTGTCCAGGGTGTATCCTGCCTTCCACCCAATGACCGCTGGGATAGGCTCCAGCACCCCCCCCGCGACCCTGAGGGAGAAGCGGCTTAGAAAATATGTGTACTTTACTGAAGTATTTCCATTTTGGGTGACTTTTTACTTTCACTCCACTAAATTTCAAAGTCAAATATCTTACTTTTCACTCCACTACATTATGTGAAATTTGTCGTTCCTTTTGGTTTATGTGCATATAAAAATCAAACATGTCAAAACGAAAGAAGCACAAATCAAGAACACCAATCAGGCACAGCACGCACTTTGTTTTGATCTTGTTTTGACCTGTTGGACATACCGAACCAGTGCAAGCACACGGTTCAACATCAGTGCAGCAGCGTCAAATTTTGGGAGTCTCTATTAAACCTAATTGAAGGAACTAACCTAACTTTGTGTAAATAGACCACAGTATAGAAATATGTACACATATGTAGTTGTGACTGGCGAGTCTTTTTTCTGAATTTATACAAACACTATTTCATTTTGTAGTAAATTAGTTTTGGCTGGTTTATGTTTATGAACAGAGACCTACAGTTGCAATATAGTAAAGGAAAACTCATTTGTGATCCTGTTTAAAGCCAGTTTTTATTAAACTTCAACTTGTTACTAAGTTGCAAATAAATCTTAAACTTAAACTTTGCTTGTTTGCAGAAAGTTATTTCACAGCCTCTTGGTTCTATATGATGGAAATTGTTTGCCTTCAGTTTTTTGTGCTTATTTTATAATTTTAATAGACATCAGCATCAGACTAATTATATTCTATTAAAAGACTGGTTTACCAAGAGTGACACTGGAGTATTTTCACCTAAAATGAGATAATGAAGTGAGAGTCTTGTTAAAAAATGATAATAGGACATTAGAGCCGTAATCAGTCTTTCAGTACTTTTACTTTCAATACCTAAGTAAATTTGAAGGCAAATACTTTTGTACTTTTACTCAAGTGGAGGTCTAAAGTGAGGAACTTCTACTTTTATCTCAGAGAGAAAAAAAATTGTAAAATTTCTGTACTATCTACTGACTATTTTGCCTTACAATCCATGAATGTATTCTCAAATGTGTTTTAAGCCAAAACCTTACCTCAAACTTATCATGAAACAGTGACAACTCAGACATCAGACATACAAACATATCTGGAACCACTTTGTATAATATCAATTCTGACGTTTCTCTAGAATGGAGCATTTCTTATCAAATCGCTGACTTTGTTTAGATTTTAATGGTTTGATCATGTAGAAAAATTGAACTGTGGAATTCCCCTTTAAGGAAACTTTGTCTGTTTCTTAAGATTATATATCAAGTGCTCTTGAGTTGTACTAGTATTGTATTTGTGTGTGCGTTTCACAGTGTGGAGCTAGAGTCACTGCACAGAGAGCTGGAGGTGTTGTCTGAGCAGTATTCTCAGAAATGTCTCGAAAATGCCCACCTGAGCCGAACTATAGAGACAGAGAGACAGGCTCTTAGCTCCACAGAGAGAGAGAACCAAGAGCTCTACAAACGCAATACGGTGAATACCTCAGCAGCACACATAAACACTTATATGAACACATTCCTTGCTAGATAGTATATTGATGCAGCTTTTAGAGGCATTAAATGCTTCCAATGTTTGGTTGCTATAGCCACCACTGTAATCTGCCTGTCTCAGAGCAGTCCAAAGAGCCACAATTTTCGGTCAACGAAATGACTTACTTAAAAAGTTCCATAATTTTTACAGTGTGTTGTGTAGGAGTGGACAAGTACAGATAAACCGTACTTTAGTGAAAGTGTGTAAGAAACTCCTGTACCAACATTTTGCAACAGTAAACGTTTTTTTTTTATTATTTTAATTAATAAAGTGTTCTTTGTGGGATGTGCTGATGTGTTGTTGATGGCTGTGAGGCTATACTGATCCAGACTAGAGATGCACTGAAATGAACATTCTTGAACGAAATTGAAATTCAGGACACACTCGGCCACAACCACCACAAACGAAAAGCGACATGAATTACTGATAAAAATATATAATACGTAAAAAACATTAAATAAACTTACTAAAACGATTACAGTATTTTTTACAATACTGTATTTTACAGTACAATTACAATTTTACAGTAATTAAACAATGATTACTCATTTTGAATTTAATGCCTGCAACATGTTCCAAAGAAGTTGGGACAGGGGCATGTTTACCACTGTGTTACATCACCTTTCCTTTTAACAACACTCAATAAGCGTCTGGGAACTGAGGACACTAATTGTTGAAGCTTTGTAGGTGGAATTTTTTCCCATTCTTGCTTGATGTACAACTTCAGTTGCTCAACAGTCCGGGGTCTCCGTTGTCGTATTTGCGCTTCATAATGTGCCACACATTTTCAATGGGAGACAGGTCTGGACTGCAGGCAGGCCAGTCTAGTACCCGTACTCTTTCACTACGAAGCCACGCTGTTGTAACACGTGCAGAATGTGGCTTGGCATGGTCTTGCTGAAATAAGCAGGGACGTCCCTGAAAAAGACGTTGCTTGGATGGCAGCATATGTTGCTCCAAAACCTGTATGTACCTTTCATCATTAATGGTGCCTTCACAGATGTGCAACTTACCCATGCCATGGGCACTAACACACCCCCATACCACCAGAGATGCTGGACTTTGCGCTGATAACAATCCAGACAGTCCTTTTCCTCTTTGGCCCGGAGGACATGACGTCCATGATTTCCAAAAACAATTTGAAATGTGGACTCGTCAGACCACAGGACACTTTTCCACTTTGCGTCAGTCCATCTCAGATGAGCTCGGGCACAGAGAAGCCGGCGGCGTTTCTGGGTGTTGTTGATGTATAGCTTTCGCTTTGCATGGCAGAGTTTTAAATTGCACTTGTAGATGGAGCGACAAACTGTGTTCACTGACAATGGTTTTCTGAAGTGTTCCTGAGCCCATGTGGTAATATCCGTCACAGAATGATGTCGGTTTTTAATGCAGTGCTGCCTGAGGGATTTAAGGTCACGGGCATTCAATGTTGGTTTTCTGCCTTGCCGCTTACTTGCAGAGATTTCTCCACATTCTCTGAAACTTTTGATGATATTATGGACTGTAGATGATGAAATCCCTAAATTCCTTGCAATTGCACGTTGAGAAATTTTGTTCTTAAACTGTTGGACTATTTGCTCACGCAGTTGTTCACAAAGTGGTGAACCTCACCCCATCCTTGCTTGTGAACGACTGAGCCTTTCAGGGATGCTCCCTTTATACCTAATCATGACACTCGTCTGTTTCTAATTAACCTATTCACCTGTGGAATGTTCCAAACAGGTGTTTTTTGAGCATTCCTCAACTTTCCCAGTCTTTTGTTGCCCCTGTCCCAACTTCTTTGGAACATGTTGCAGGCATCAAATTCAAAATGAGTGAATATTTGCAAAAAACAATAAAGTTTATCTGTTTGAATATTAAATATCTTGTCTTTGTAGTGTATTCAATTGAATATAGGTTGAAAAGGGTTTGCAAATCATCTTATTCTGTTTTTATTTATGTTTTCCCAACGTCCCAACTTCATTGGAATTGGGGTTGTACTTTGGTATGATATTTAAAAACAATCATATATTTTTGACTCCTGGTGTTGTGCAGGAACTGAATAAGCGCTTGGTGGCTGAGCTTTCTCTCATGCAGTCTTATATGAACGGAGGAGTGGATCATGCACAACTCTCTCCAGGCAAAGACATCTATCAACTAGAGGTAAAGTCACTCAAATTCTCATTGCAGATGTAAATTATAGGACTCTGAACATACTATAACCTGCATTTTAACATCAACGTATCAGTGGAACACTGGAATATAATACAGATTGCATTATATATCATGCTAGAGGCAGCACATTGGTGGAAAACGTACAGATTGTACTGTGTACCTGATTATAGCCTTCTTTGTTTACTAGTGGCGGTGTTCACAGTATGTTGAGTGTAGGTAACAATGTTACATATTAAAAATAATACAATAAATACACTGTATGTGTGTATAGGTGACTCTGAGGGTAAAGGAATCAGAAATCCAGTGTCTGAAGCAGGAGATCAGCTCACTGAAGGAGGAACTGCAAGCAGCAAACAGAGTAACATTTTTTCTTCCATTCTGATCTTGCTGGTGCAAAATGATGTATATAAACTGTATATTATAAACTGTGTACTAGAAACTATATATGTGATTTTGCAGTTTCTTTTTCCATGACTCTTTTTGTGTGTGTGGTTTTGTGTGTATGTGTGTGTGTGTGTGTGTGTGGTTTTGTGTGTATGTGTGTGTGTGTGTGTGTGTGTGTGTGTGTGTGTCTGCTCAGCATGCTAAGAAGCTTCTAAATGAGTTGAGTGTTTTAGGAGCCAAATGTCCAAGTGACAGTGTTAAACACACAGCCGAGCATTCCAGCTTTCAGAGCTACAAATATGGTGAGTAAACACAATTGTGAACTTACATGGACAGTGCACAAATCAGAGACCACCATTTATTTAGTTAGTTTTCAGTCAAAGCAGCGATTATGTTCAAATAATTGTTGAGTTTAGGTGTTTCAGCCACACTTACTGCTAACAGTTGTGTTAAATCAAGCACATAGCCGTGCAGTCTCAATAGACAAACTCTGACAGTAAAATGGCTTGTTCTAAAGAGGTCAGTGATGTTAAACATAGCACTGTCATAGGATCCTACCTTTGGAATGCATAGTGCCAACAGCAAAGTTTGGCGGAGGAAGGATTAAGGTTTGAGGCTGTCTGAGGGTTTAGGTGAGGCTCCTTAGTACCAGTAAAGGGTAATGTTAATACTGCAACATTATAAAACATTTCCAACAACTATATGCTTCCAACATTGTGGCCATGAGTTTGATATGGAGGAATGTCAGTGGCCTGCACAGAGCCCTGACTTCAACCCCACTGAACACCTTTGGGATGAACTGGAGCATCATTTGCGAGCCAGGCCCTCTCGTCCAACATCAGTGCCTATCCTCACAAATTTTCTTTTGACTGAATTGGCATAAATTCCCAAAGACACTTCAAAATCTTCCGAAGGGACTGAAGGCTGTTACTGCCACAAAGGAAGGGGCATAAGCTTATACATATCATATAAGCTTGTGCTTAAGTAGGTGTGATGGTGAGGTGTCCACACATTTTGGCCATATAGTAAAGATAATCCACTTGCTTAAAGTAAATCAAGTAAATAAAGTAAAAAAAATTGTGATAATAAAGGAGCTTCCAAAACTAGAGTTCAAAAATTATTGAAAGACAGAGAGAAAATGGGACTCACAACAACAATGCACCATGGAGACCACTGAAACAGACCCATCAAATAAACCACAGTAAAAGCTTTCATCTTTGAGAGGAGAAAATGAAGCCCTTAAATCTGAAAAAAAAAAATCCATCCTTACTCTGTGACAAGACAACTCAACACTATGAGTCTGAAAGGAGCTGTCAAGAAGTCTCTACTGAGAAAAGAAATAGACTAAAAAAGAAGAAAATTTGCAGATCAAACAAGAACTGTCTACCCCAGAGTCCAGACCGCAACATCACTGAACTTTTGTAGCTTGGAAAAATGTCCCTGTAGATTTTTTTGAGAAGAGACACAAAATACTGATACTTTTGATATTATATTTATACTGTATGTTGATTGGCAAGTTTTTGCCTTTTTTCCTGACACTGAAAAACTGGATAGCTTGTACTTAATGGGCATTTTGACCAGTAATAAATGAACGGTGGTCTCAGATTTATGCATAATGCTGTACATCTCTCCAAAGAAACAAACATTAATGATGCATGTGTTGCAGATTTGAAGTCCAGAAGTAATCCTGACTTCATGAGGGAGCGCTCTAAACGAAAGCAACCTACCAGATCAAAGGTTAGGCCACTGAGCAGCCTTTGGGCATAGTAAGTGGCACTGACAGTGCAATTTATAGAATCTTAATTCACTCTCTTTCTTTCTCTCTCCCTATTTTCCTCCCCAGAGTCTAAGGGATGGCCTCTCTGTTCAGGAGAGAATGAAGCTTTTTGAATCAGACGACAACAGAAAGACCTAACCGTGTGCCTGTGCTCATGTTTGCATGCACTTTTCATGACTGTCTCTCTTAGTTTGTTTTACAAGGGTTTAGAAATGTAACATTTAATACACAATAGTGGATGGACTGTAATTTCTTTTTTTCTTTTTTTTTTTTAATGGTTGAGCTTTAACTTAGATTTGTCCATCAACAGGGCAGGATCTTCTTTGATTGGTGCTTTGAGGAAGATGATCTGTGCCATCACACAAGTCATATTATTATTGTATGTTCACATTTGTTGTAGTTAATTATAAAACTTTACACCTGCTTGATTTTCAGTGTTTATGAATAAAATCAAGATCCTCTTGTCTTTAACGCTGTTTTTCATTTTCTCTGTATCACAGATGTAATTAAACATTAGCAATATTTTGAATGAAAGAACACAAAGGCGAGAACTACAATGCTTCAGTTTGTATTCAGTGAATACTTCAGTTTGTTCCTGTGATAACTCAGTCAGACTGTTGGAAATTTGTGAGTACCTGAGTTGGAGAGGGTGGTTCATCGTGGTAGAGAGTGGTGATCTTGCAGGGTTGACCTGTTTCGCTTTGTTTGATTGTGAAGATCAGCATGTCTGTGTTGAAAATTGTAAGGTCAGGCAAGTCAGGATAGAAAGTGGTGGTGAAAATGTCTGGTGGTGACGTACAAGCCGAAGAATGCAAGGAGAAAAATGGCTTCTAATGTAGTGGAGATGGCCTTTGAGAAGTGTCCAGTTTGGAGCGGTTGCACATAATGGCGCATAACATCAGCATGGGGTGCCAAGAAACTGGGGAGGAAGGATGCTGACTTCTAGGGAAGAGGTCATCACCAGAAGCAATGATGTCAAGATCTGTGGTGAAGTGATCCAAGGCAGCTGAGGCTTTACGAAGGTTACTGAGAGATTGCAGGTTGGAAAATATGAGTTCCAGGCAATGTCTTTCCCTCCAACTTCAGTTATTTCATAAATCCATTTAAAATTTTGAGTTGAATTCCTCTTTACTATACTCTTCCAAATATTTCATCATTTGGACCAAATAGACCAAAAATAGAAAGATATACTAGACAAAATAACTACTGAAGCTGTAATTCTTGAGCTTTAAATATTTCACCATGCAGCTTGATCTGCTGCAACTTGCACCGTTCTGTGCAGAGTGACGGGACTGGATGGGAGAAAGATGTTTCACCCCTAAATTTCAAAGGACTATCATAATACACTATTATAAACTTATACATTGACAGACACCTGGTCTCTTCATTTTTTACTCTGCAAATTCATTTACATTCTTCTTCCATCTTTTTGCATGTCCTTAAATGTGAGAGCCAATGTTGGTTTTGCTTTTTTACCTGGATGCTTCCATTTATCTTACCACTGGATAGACTGTATTTGAAGTGCAAAAGCCCATGAATAATATTTATTTGTCCTTGGTAAAGGGACAGTATCCACAAACCACCCTGAACAACCACACCTAGAGACCAAACTGTTGCAGGCATAATACCTCCCCTCCAGAAAGAACTCAGGCTGGCAGTACTCAAAGGTGCGCAAGGACATAATAGAATGAGGAAAACAGATCAGTTCACAGAATTTTTCTCAGTTGACTGACAGAAAAAAAAGACTACTTTAAAACTGTGAGAGCTTAACAAATCAGGCTTTAGAAGACTGACAATCACATTTGACAATTAACAATCATATCAGTTAGTAAAGCATTGTGTACCTAAACTATTGGAGTCTGATTAAATTTGAGCACATTCAATTACAGTGACTAATATGAGTAACTGGATTTTTTCTTGATGTTCTAAAGCTTGTGTGTTTTATGACAAATTCATATAAGGACAGATTGAAGTGAAATAAGAAATTTTATTATTTGAAGATTAATTGACTTTATGAGATGTACTCTAAAAACATGTTTGAGAGACAGACAATACGAATGTAGGCCAATTAAAACAAACAAAAAAATGGGTTCTGGAATGGTCACTTCAATCAGACCTATGTTTTTATCTACTGGACATAAAATTTTACTGAAAATAAACTAGAAAATCATTTTAAAGTTTCAAATACATGTTTGAAATCACTGTTAAAATTTGCACTTGGACCAAATAACAAAAAAAAAAGACTTTTTCAGCTTGTCGTGGCTACTGCGCATGCGCAGATCTCCCCAATGAAGAGCGTCTTTTCCCGGTCGGTTAATACAGCAAGCCAACTGTCTGCATCTGTGGAGCGTTTTACTGAAAGGCGGGACTTTCTCCACAAACAGACTCTATTTTAAGCGGTATATCTGTATTTTCTCACTCATTTTTCAACTAGTGATCCTGTATTATCCTTTTATAACATCTCTGCTTGTACACGACGTCATTTAGCAAACGCGTATGAATGTAATAATACACAAATTTAGCTTTAAAGTTCTTTTAATTGTAAATATGAACACTGAGCTACTGTACTGTATAAACTATCACTTATCAAGGTGTCAAAGTTGAGAAAAGCTATTAGGCCTACTGATTGATCTTAACTCTGCTCTGTAACCTTTTTATTATTAGACATCATTTTAAAGTGAGTGTTAGTAACCAGGCTACTGTAATCCAGATACAGTTCGGCTTAACGTTACCTCACAGCCTGTTAACTAATAGGCTCTGGCAGCAGGGCTGTTGTATGAATTTTTCCCGACATTTTTCCTTTGTTTGTGGGAGGAGGAAACGTTAGCGTTTAGAGGCAATGGTGATTGGCTGAGAGCGGTGTCAATCATTAATTTACAACCTCGAACTGCTGCCTGCTGTTCTGCATGAACAAAGTGTACTGTCCTGTTGCGACTCCACAGTGGAATTAGATTTGTAGATAAAAATAAAGTAATCCTCATTTGTAGTAAAATAAAGTCCTGCTGGTCGTTCTAACACAGTTTTAACAATAAATGGTCTTAAACTCTGGAGCTAATGTAGCATATAACTGCTAATTCACCCTTTAACCCTGAAGGTTGGCGCGCAGACCGCTGCTGGTCGCCATAGAAACTCAAACTACAGTCTCACCTAGCTAGTAGCTAACGGAAAGGCAAAGAGAGAAATTTAAGACGATCGTCGATAATTTGGAGACAAATTGACTTATTTACGTTCATAAGCCTACAGCTGGTTCCCTGATGCATTTAATCTGCAACGAGAAACTGAAGTCAGCGTCTCATTCGCCATCTTGTTCGAATTTTCCCATTCCACCTTAAATGCCTGAGGTGACTATGTAACGTTAGTTAACTGCTCCACCATTTAAGATGGAAAGGGAAGGTTTAAGCGAGAAGCTGACTTCAGCTTTGTAAAAAGTCCAATATTGAGAGACATTTTACAAGAAACTTCTACTTTTTGGAAAGTGTTCTACAGAAGACGCTGAACTAGCTAAGCTTAAAGCAGAGCAAAGTAAATTATTTTTATTACATTTGTGGCCTATACTAGTACATTGGCACACACAGAGACATATATTCCCCTAAGATTTTAAAATGTGGCTCCCAAGGTGGCTTGATTTTTGTTGAAAGGATAAAATGGCTCTTCTTAACATTTGGGTTGCCAGCCCCTGGTCTAGGCTCTGGTCATGTATACTGTTTTTTTGTATGTAAAATGCAGATGCTTTGATTTGTCTATTAAAAGACAACATGAGTAGTGAGGATGCCTTGACCGCGATGATTATATCTTTGGTCTTGATTGTAAATGGTGAGAGAAAGTACTGTTGCACGTCCAGTTACAGTTTTGCTTCCCGCTGTAATTTATTTTTTGAACAGTAGATGGCGTACTGTACCTCTGATAGACAGCAGTCAATGTTGTGTGTAGAGACGTTCAGCTGTTGGCCTGTGCAGCCGCTTCTTCACACATGTATTTGAGAAAGCTTATCATTAAATCACAACATCTTATAGTTTGGAACACATGCAGAGCAGTAAGAAAAGTTTGAGAATATTTTGCAATTATCAGTTTTCCTGCTTGAACGGCTATGATCTGCTATTCATACAGCTTAAAAAATGAAGTTTATGTAAATGTATAGTGTTTACTCGTGGTAGGTTAAGGGATTAGGTGTAGAAATACCATTATTTAGCTTCAGAAATCCAAAAATCAGCAGTACCCCACAAAAACAGGGATGTAAATGTGTGTGTTTAAACTTGCACAATGTTGACTACAGGTAAAAAGCACTTGAGGTTTTGTTTCAGCTAATTCACCATTATCTTCATGCTTAATACCAACACTGTGTAGCCTATAGTTTTCCTGCACAGACAGAAAATGGCATTCTTAACAACACTAAATATTCTGTGCAACTGCATTATACAGGCCTGTTAAAACCAATGAAAAGATGAAGAAGCATTCAGAACAGTTCCCCAGTATAATTCCCATACCAATTATTCTGACAGGATCTCGATAGCCTTATCGTGCAAGAACAGGCCATACCCAACCTCATCACACCACACAAGTTCCAACACTCCAGCGTTTATCTGCTTTGTAGCCTCACTGAAGTGTTTTGTGTTGTATTTCAGGCCTGTGTAGGTGAGCGAGAGAGAAAGAGAGCAAACAGCAGGTGTGTGTGCTCCTTGATTAAATTCCTGATGGCTGCTTTGTGAGTAACGAGTAATGAATTATTCATATTGCTTTGAAGCAATGATCTCTTCATTATGGGGAGTTTAGACAACATTGATTAAATTCAGAGATGACAATCCAAAAGTGTCTGTGTATGTCACTCTCTCTCTCTGTTGTGTGTGCGTGCATGTGTTGGAGTGTCCGTCCTCTTCAGTTCTTCTGTCAGGGCATTGGCGTCACCATGGAAACGAATTTAGATATCTGTATGTGTCACTCACCGGCTATCTCTCCATCAGGCCTTTCATTTTTCTCCCCTCCAGTTCTGACTTTATATCTTTATACCTGTTACCCACACTACAGTTTAAACACCTCATATCATGGACAGAGCTGGCATAATAATGAAGTGTTTGATGTTTTGTTTTTGGCCTTTCTCTAAACATATTTGCGAATGACAAACAGCAAATTAAACTGTCAGTGCCTAACATCATCTGGCTGGGGGAAAACAGTATCTGTAATCATGGATAGAGTGAAAACAGAACTGCGTGATTACCAGGAGTCATGTCTCAAGACAATCAGATAAAGTCATCTAAGCTTTTGGCACTCTGTTTGCCACAGTCTTTTATGTAAGTGGTCTGTACCTGCGCAGTGCTTTTGTACTTCTCGCCTCAATTTAGTCTAGCTAGAGGCACATGTCTCAGTACAAGGGAGAGAGAAGTGCTCTAAAGCTGATTCATTCCTCCTCAGCATTAAGGCACTGCGCTTAAGGAGTGAGGAGATGGATGGATATTGCTAAGCCTTCTTTTTTTAAACACAACTTGGGCCCAGGGCTCAGAAGTATATCAGTATAAAATTGAATACTGGTGTGGTGTCATCTAAGGATATGGACTTTTGGACTTTGTTATGTAGTGGATACTGTGTTAAGCAGAGGTGCCACCAAGGAGAGGGGTCGGGAGGGGGCTGGGGAAAGGGCTGGGTAGGCTGCATTTCTGGCCCAGACTTAAGGTTGGGTTCCTCAATCCTAGTGCTAAGCTTGACAAAGGCCATGGAAGTGAAAGTGCATAGAACAGTATGTAAATAGGTGCAACATTGCAACTGCATTTAAAGTTGGAAAACAGTAGACATTTGAAGCATGCAAGCATACTGCTGTAACCAGAAAAACTGCTGCTTTCCACATGCATGTATTTGACTTGCTGGTTCTTTCCACCATTTGGCTGTAACGGTATGTTAGTGATCTTTGGCAGACTATAACACACATCCAACATGATGTTTTACTAACATACTGTGTTTTAAATTACAATTTGAATGGATTCAGATCATATTTTTACGGACACATGACTCATCGATTTCCCAGTTTTCCTCTTAATATGGCCAACAGTTTGTTTCCACTTGACCATCACACCCACACAGATCAGCATAACATTATGACCACCTCCTTGATTCTATGCTCATTGTCCATTTTATCAGCTCCACTTTCTATATAGGTGCATTTTGTAGTTCTACAATTACAGACTGTAGTCCATCTGTTTCTCTGTATACTTTGTTAGCCCCCTTTTACCCTGTTCTTCAGTGGTCAGGACCCCCGTGGACCCTCACAGAGCTATTTGGGTGGTGGATCATTCTCAGCACTGCTGTAACACTGATGTGGTGGTCATGTGATAGTGTGTGTTGCGCTGGTCTGAGTGGATCAGACACAGCAGTGCTGTGGAGTTTTTAAACACTTCAGTGTCACTGCTGGACTGAGAATAATCCACCAACCAAAAATATCCAACCATCAGCGTTCTGTGGGCAGTGTCCTTTGACCACTAATGAAGGTTTAGAGGATGACAACACAAACTGTGCAGCAACAGATGAGCTGTCGTTTCTGACTTTACATCTACAAGGTGGACTGACAGGGTAGGAGTGTCTAATACAGTGGATAGTGAGTGATTTTAAACACAATGTTTAAAAACTCCAGCAGCACTGCTGTGTCTGATTAACTCGTACCAACACCACGTCAGTGTTAATGCAGTGCTGAGAATGATCCACCACCCAAATAGTACCTGCTCTGTGAGGGTCCTGACCACTAAAGAGCAAGGTAAAAGGGGGCTAACAAAGTATCAGAGAAACAGATGGATTACAGTCTGTAATTGTAGAACTAGAAAAAGTGCACCTATATAGTAAGTGGAGCTGATAAAATGGACAATGAGTATCGAAGGAGGTGGTCATAATGTTATGCCTGATTGGTGTATGTGAGCTTGTTGCACATCTCTTTCTGAAACCAGTTGGAGTTGTCTACACTCTTCTGGGAAAGCATTCCACAAAATTTTGGAGTGCGTCTTTGGCAATTTGTGCTCCTTTAATAAAAAGAGCATTTGTGAGGTCAGGCACTGATGTTGGACGAGGTCTGGCTTGCACCAACAATCCAATACATCCCAAAAGTGTGAGATTAGGGCTCTGTGCAGGCCACTGGAGTTCTTCCCTGCCAAACTTGTCAAAGCATGTCTTTATGGACGTCACACGTGTGCACAGAAGCACAGTCATGCTGGAACAGAAAACAACAGAGGATATGTGTTGTTTTTTTTATGCTCTACACACTTCAGTTCTTGTCGGCCCGGCTCTATGAGTTTGCATGTAAGCATATACAACTATTTACAGTGTTGTTTGCTTTATTTGCAGTGGTCTGCAGGTTTGTTTGGACAAATTTTAAGATATAGGCTACAGTACAGAGCAGTAAACTAATGTGTAATAATAATAATAATAATGGTTGTATTTTATAAGTTCATAATGTTGATATAATTTTGCATGGCATATTGTTAATGTCAATAAAAAGATCACAATATAAGTTATAGATCATATCATCCACTTACTTGTATATGAAAAAATATGTATGCATCCTCTACAGAGAAAAACTGCTAATTTTCATGCAAAACGTTTAACATACTGGAAAAAAAATTGAACATAAAATAGAAAATTAAAGATGCATGTTATTTGAACAGACTTTTGAATACAACTGTAAGTAGTGCTGTCAGAATGTGCATATCTGTTGATGAAGATAGGGACAAAAATTAGTAAGGGATTCAGATTCTGTCACTGTAGACATATTACATAACCATTGGTGTGCATGAGCACACACACACATAGATGTTAAGGGTCATAAAGAACACCTGTTTCCCCATGTATGATTTCTTGTCCCCTTCGTCTCTCTTTCTATCTCTCTCTCTCTCTCTCTCTCTCTCTCTCTCTCTCTCTCACACACACACAGACACACAGAAAGGGCACTATGATTCTCAAGTTGATCGTGTTCTCCTGTTTTAATTTCAGACCTTAGTTTGCATCCAGTGTATTTGCAGATGGCTCTTGATATACAAATGTATATTAATATTACACACCTCAAAGTCTGAAGGAAGACATCTATGACTGACATTTCAGCAAAACAAAAAAATAGTGGAACAAACTACTGTACATGCGTCTTACATTGAGAAAATACATATTCAGACACCTGTGTTTTCTGTTGAACATACTTCATTGCATATATCCATTTCTTATATACATACATAATGTTTCTTGACTTTGTATGTATACATATGAACAAAAAAATGTATTCAAAAGCATGAACAAAGATTTACGGGGGGAAAAAAGCATTTGGACACTACGTTAAAATATGTACACCCTCAGCTCCACTTACCATATAGGTGCACTTTGTAGTTCTACAATTACAGACTGTAGTCCATCTGTTTCGCTGCATACTTTGTTAGCCCCCTTTTACCCTGTTTGTCATTTTTGGGGCCACCTACAGAGCCACCACAGAGCAGGTATTATTTGGATGGTGGCTCACTCTCAGCACTGCAGTGAATGTGTTAGTGTGTGTTGCGCTGGTACGAGTGGATCAGACACAGCAGTGCTGCCGAAGTTATTAAACACCTCAGTGTCACTGCTGGACTGAGAATAGTCCACCACCAAAAATATTCAGCCAACAGCATCCTGTGGCCAGCGCCCTGTTACCGCTGATGAAAGACTAAAGGATAAGCAACACTGTGCAGCAACAGATGAGCTACTCTCTGTTGCTTTATATCTGCAAGGTGGACGGTGAGTGGACACAATGTTTAAAAACTCCAGCAGCACTGCTGTATTTGATCCTCCCAGACCAGCGCAACACCCTACTACTGCAGTGCTGAAAATGATCCACCACCCGAATACCCTCTGTCGTGGTCCTGACCATTGAAGAACAGGGTGAATGGGGCTAATAAAGTATGCAGAGAAACAGATGCAGAAGTACAGTGGCAGAGTGAGCTGAAAGCAGCAGGAATGACAGTTACACACAGAACAATGTGCAATGAACTGCACCACAGTCATCTCTGTTCCTACACCCCACACTAACTCTTTGGCAATAGTTTAGCTCATCAGGTTTGGAGAAATACATTTGCACATATGATCCCAAGAACACCATACCCGCAGTGAAGTACAGAGGTGGGAGCATCATGATATAGGACTGCATGTTTGCAAGTGGTGCTGGGGCATTACACACCACTGAAACATGAACAGGGTGATGTAACAGGAAATATCAGTGAAGAATTTAATCTCATCTGCCAAGAAACTGAACCTGGGGAGAAGATGAACGGGTCAAGAAGACAAGGACACCAAAATTACAGCCAACATAATTCAAGACTGGTTTGCAAAGAGGAATATACCAAAACTGAACTTGAACTTTGAAGCTGTTACTGCCAAAAATGGTTTTGCAACAAAGTACTAAAGTATTAATATTTGCTACGGGAATACATTTTTCTATCAGCTTCATTTTTAAACATGTCTTTGTTTATGCTAGTGAGTACGTACTTTTATGTTCATATTTGTAGCTACAAAGTCAAAAGACATGGCGTGTGAAAATTTGAAGAGGGTTTATGCACTGGAAGTCCATATAAAACCAAAAGTGTCTGAATACTAGTCTCCCCCCAATGTATGTGTGGTGAGCTTTGGATTAAAATTAAACTTTGTTTCATGTTTTCAAAACTATATAACTGTATAACTCAAATTCTATGGAATCAGTTGTGAAGTAGCTGTGTGTAAGGAATCCATCTGGCATGTACAAAACACAGAATAATTAAAGATACACTATTCGGTTCTACTATTTTCACCATTTATATCAGTCACAAACTACTTTAGGGCAGAAATTATTTAGAATTGTAACATGTTCTTTTTTTTTTTTTTTTTTTAACCTGTCATGTCTGGCCATTGTAACATGTTCTTAAAACCAGCTGTTTTCTTACAGCTTGCATATTTCACTGTGTTTTTTCTAAGTGTTTAAAGTTTAAAGTTAGAGTCAAAGAGTTAAATACAGGGAAATGTGATTAAGATATTGTCTATTGTAATTGATAGTATGTCACAGAAGTGGCAATAAAGTTTAGGTGAAAAAAAAATGGAATATTCCTTTAAGTCGTAGAAAATAGGATAGTCCAGAAATGGAACGCAACCAATTTTGTCTGGCCAGTAGACTTTTTTACTTTGTCAGTGACTGAGCCACACACTGAATTAATTCTTTATACTTATCTTCCTCCTCCAGGAAGCTCATATCTCAAAACGTGTCCATTTTCACTTATTATATGCATATTATAAGAATATGTATAGAAATATCATCCCTAAGAGCATGTGATGTTAAATCACTTTTCGCTCCTCCTCAAAACCTGCCTTTTGGAAGATTCAGGCTTTCTGCCAGAGCGATTGTCTCTGCAGCCAGTTGTGCAGCAGCATTTGCTATGGGGCTCGTTTCATGTGCTTTACATTTGGTAATGCGCTTTTAAGACCTACCGCTACATATGATCCATTAACTCAGAATCATTCAACAGAAAGTTGTCCTACTTTGGTGGGAAATGTCATACAACTTTAGGAGACACATCAAATACCCAAGTGGGAAAATACCTGTGGAAATATCTAAATTTCTAAAAACTATATGCAGCCTTTATCTGTTCCCAGATCTGTTTTGATTCTCTTCTTACAAATAACAAGAGCTTATCTCTGTTGTTGGAAGAAAACCTCATATCTCCATGGTATCTTTACAGGAAAAGGAGAAAACCTACTTTACTTTTAATGTATGTCAATGGAACCAGACTTTTTCCAGGTAATTTTGGGTCAATTCTTTTAGTCCATTATCCATGAAATCTGCATACAATGTAAAAGGCAAGAGGTATTTTCAAATTATGTGAAAAACTGAAAAACAAAGTTTTCTCTTGTGGAGAAAGGTTTTCTTCCTACCATATGCATAACAGAAGTAGGAGTAGACATAGTTTAAAACATATATAGCCTTTAAAAGGTCTGCACTGATCTCAATCTAATAAACTATAACAGAACAAACATCTAATTTCATGACATCTCTGAATGAATGAAGTCCATCAGTCAGTATTGCTTCGACTCATCCCATTTGACTTAGAGAATATTTTAGAAGATTAACCTTTCGTATCAGTGCTGTTTTTAACATGCCCTCTCTGGCTTCACCTTATGATGCACGAAGCAATGGAAGCGGGTAGAGTTGCCTAAATTAAAACATTCAAGTAAAAAGTATTGTTACTTCAACAATATAATTGAGTTAATAACTTGAGTGAACACAAAAGCATATTTCCAAAAAGCAAGCAGATGTACAAAAGTAAAGACTACTTAATCACTGATGTTCCTAGTACATGCAGCATCTATCAGTGTAGGAACTGAAGAAGGCTCTGTCTTCTGTATTTGGTGCACTCTTGATACAAAATAAACTGATAGACCAAAAAATAGCAATCACAGAGAAGTACAGATGCCTTCAGCAATGTAATTACCAAAAAAGGGACTAAATTAGCATTACTAAATGCTAAAGAAATATGAGTTTTTGTCACTAATATAGTCATTTGAAAACCATGCACACACATTAAAATTGAACTTGTACATATAACTAAGTAAAAGTAACTTTATTAGGCCTACCCACCTCTGCGTAGCACCTACATTAAGTCATCACTCGCAGCACTAGAAAAGGAGGAGGCAACGAGGAGCCGGATTCCAGTAGAGTACTTGACATCAGCTTGGCTAGCCTCAGTGAGCTAATTAGCTGGCTAGCTAATCAAACTAGCAAACTGTTTTTGAGAAGAGTGAGCTTAACTTGCATAAGCTTTGTGAATAATTGCTCCGTTTCATTTAAGCTTCATGTTTAAAATGAGAACTGTAGTGTGTTGCCCCTCTTTGTTGTTGCTAGCTGTGTAGTACTTAGCATGCTAACTTGCAAGCTAGTTACTAGTACTAGGTAAACTAGTTCAACTAGCAGTTCTTCAGCAGTCATGTACAACAGATAGGGTAGTTTATAATTTTTGAAAAATTTATAGTATCTTATTACTCTAACATATAAGCAGGTTTGTCTGCCATGTTTTCACACCTGAAAAGCAAATTTATGTCAGATCGCAATATGTAAATGGTCATCTAGCAATCTTCGTTTCAGCTAATACAGGATCTCAGTAAAGGGGAATATGGTGAAGCTAATAATACAAGGGCATGTTAAAAACAGTCAAGAAGTACTAGTAGTCACTAAAAGGAGTAAATAAAAGGAAACAAAGCTACTTTACTGGGATAGGCTTGGAAAGATAGGAAGACTTTGTGAGTTTGTAAAAATAAGAAGACAGTTATTGGGAAGGAAAGGTTATCAGCTAGTAAGACAGTCTACTGTATAATCAGCCAGTATGTGACTACATTACTATAATCCAGTTTCCAAGGCTATGAGTTGTTTTTGTAAATAGATTACTTGATTTATGCATGTTAAGGATTTGGTAGATGAATGTGGGGGGCCTGGTAAATGTCTTTCTCTCCTCTCTCTCCATTACCCTCTCCAGTTTCCCTACTGGGGAACGAGGCTGACCGTAATCTATCTCCGTGAAACGTTTAATTTATTAAAATTATCTTACATAATGCCTTCTTTATTTAATCAGGCACGCTCGTTTTCTCCCACCGAGCCAAGTGATGGATGGGGTGAGTGGGTGAACACGCTCTTCTCATTTATTCCTCCTTTGTCTCACTCTCTCCCCGTAACACCTCGCTCCCTTCCTGGCCTTTGTCTGATTTTTTTTAAGAGAACGAGGTATTCAGGAGATCATCATGCTCAGTAATAATAGCTGCAATAGTTTAGATTGTAGGGGGCTGTTGTGTATTACTTGAGCTTAATTGTGTTTGAACATGTGTTGGTGATAACCTACACTCTTATAAATAAAGGTGCCAAAAGGGTTCTTTGAAACAATGCCCTAGAAGAACCCCTAAAAACCTTCTATTGGGTGTTTTTTTTTTAAAGGCATACTCTGGCATTTTTCCACATGAGCACCATGGCCAACAATTTTGACAGGAAAAGGAACAGAAAACAGACTCTTCTTTAATTACAGGGAAAAGCATTGAATGAAAGAACTAAATGTGGTTCTTCTGTGGTGTTTCTCCTTTTGGCATCTTTATTTTTCAGAGTAGTAAAGGTCAAGCAGTGTACATTTTTATTGCACATCCCTTCAGTCCAACATCTGAGGTGATTTGTTCAAATGCAGCCCCCCCCCCCCAATTGCTCTGGATTAACCTTGAGCATTAGTCATAACAAGCTTTAAGCATTTGATCATCACCCTCATCACTCAAAAGTAGATTAACACTTAGTATTGCACCATGCCCTTTAGCATTAGCAAGCCTTTAAACAATGAGGCCTGCTCAGTGTATCAAAGGCCTTTTCAATATATGTCCCAGTACAGGAACCATGCAACAGTAGGGATAATTATAACCAAGACTGGATTTATTTGAGTTTCAGAAGTTAGTTTTTTGTTTCCCTGCTGTAGATTATGTTGCTAGTTGCTAGCAGTTTTTGTGTTAGCAGCCTTCATTCAAGGTTGGAGCTACAGCACATTCATCACAATGCAACAGATATAAAATCCAGACATAGAATTTGTGCTATAGCACAATATGGGTGCTTTTACCCAGTCCTAGTTAGAGGCAACCTAATTTCAACACCATTTTTCTCTTAGCTCCAGCTATCTCTGTGCTTGTTCCGTACATGTTCTGCTGTGCAAGAGAGTGCATCCTGAGCATGAATGATTGTGTGGGTTGTTGGCTGTGTCCTCTGTATAGAAGTAGATAGCCACTGTGTTTCTGGAAATAAATGAAAAAAAATATGACCGTTTCAAAAAGAAGTGTTTTTGTGCACACACAGATTAATCTACACACTTTTATATAAGATATTTAGTTGCCTAACTATCTGCTAACCTGGGTGCTACCTTATTCACTGTAAGTTAATAGATATTCAGTGTTTCCCTTTGATGATATGTGTGCTGTTGACCTTTTGAAATGAGCTGTGTCTAAAGAATTCTGTTTACCAAAAAGCACTCTAGGGTTAAGAAAACCCAAAGCGTCGGAGAGTGTTTTTATGATATATGCTATGACATTATACAAACAAAAATAGCTCCAAGCAGGGGTCTCAAACTCAAATTACCTGGGAGGCACAGGCTAGGCGGTCTCCTACAAGAGGTCTGGGAAAAAGTGTCCCATGCTTTTGAATGTTAACTGTAAAAAGTTGTCTTTTTATCTAACATGTTACCCTTATGTTGTAAAATAAATTATTTAGCTATATCTAAACTATACTAATTATATCTAAATTGCACCCATACCTGTGTAGTGTCAGGTTTTCATTTGAATGGTTCCTTCGGCAAGGAGCACTATATTTACTTTTCACAATGTTAACATGAACCTACGCTGATTTTATATAGCTTTTGTTGACTGATGTCTTCCCATCAAATGTAAAATTTGTGGACAGATTTAAAGATGTGGCAGGCTGTATAAAACTGGTGGTAATTTGAGACCCCTGACTGAGTATTTCACCATATGTTAAAGACAATTAGCAGTCAAGCTAAGATATACAACACATATATAATGGCTTATATTTATTGCTGCAGGTTACACCAGGGTGGATTGTGATCTATTAATGAGTATGATGCTGATGAATGCTTGACTTAACAGTAGAGAGATTTGACCAAAGCAAGAGACTACAGCCTCTAAGTAAATGTCAGACCAAGTTTAGCACCCAGGTTAGCTCAATATTGCATTATGATATCACTTAAAGCTATCACTTCAAACTACAATATGAAACAAATACTCCTATTTCAAGTTTTCCTACAGGAAGGCCTTCCAGTCACAACAGTCATGGACATAGCTTGCCTGCCCTTGACTACAGCATTATACTCCGTCATCAGGATCAAACGTTCATATGGCACTTGCTTTGCTGTGCGTCTTTCCATCAAAGATAAAACTAAAGGGACAGGCTGGATCTACATTAAAACAAAGTCTCTAGAGGTAAAGGTCAAAGGTATCTGAGATCATATTTCTGACTCTCTATGATATGGTCTCTGGTCAATGTTGAGGTTAGTTGATAGGGTTTCCATCTCAGCTCCCCTTTCCCCCAACCTATCTTCTTGCTCCTCTTCCTCCCTGGTAATGAAGGCCAGCTCGTTCTCATAGCAAAAGTTAGCACTGGACCGCAAAGACTTGCTCTCCTCTATGTCTTTGGCACTGCAGCATGGTGTGGAGGGCACCTCATAAGTCTTGTGGAAGTGCGTGAAGTCTACCTTGTAGTGGTTCTTCTCCTCAAACACCACTGGCTCAAAGCGATGGCCCCATAAGATTTCACTGGACAGGTAAGAGCTGCGCACCTGAGCTGTCATTGCTGTGGCTTCAACCATGCCCTCTAGGATCACCACAATCTCAAAGTCCGTATTGTCCAGATCCTGCTTGCTGATTCCAAAAAGAGGACTTTCCTCATTGATCTCATGGATGATGGTGAGGGGTGAGACGAGAAAGATACGGTCCAGACCTTGGTCGTACCCTACATTGATGTCAATCTGGTCAAGAGGGATATACTCTCCCTCTTCTGTCATTCTTGGCTTGATCAACTGCGCTCGCACATGGGCTTCCACTATGTGGCTTTTCCGCAAGTTCCCCACTCGCCACATCAGGCACAGCTTGCCATCCCGCATGGCAATCACGGCATTGTGGGAAAACAGCAAGGTCTCTGCTCGTTTCTTGGGTCGTGCCATTTTGGCCATAATGGCGCCAATCATAAAGGAGTCAATGATGCAGCCCAAAATGGACTGCACGACCACCATGAAGACGGCCATTGGGCACTCTTCCGTCACACAGCGAAAGCCGTAGCCAATCGTGGTCTGTGTCTCAACCGAGAACAGGAAGGCCGCAACGAAGCTGTTGACCTGCATGACACAGGGCGTGAAGTCATCCCCAGAAGTTCTGTCCATGTCGCCGTGCATGAGGGCAAGTACCCAGAAGATGAACCCAAATGCCAACCAGGACAGGATGAATGCAAGTGAGAAGAGGACAAACATCCAGCGCCAGCGAATGTCCACACAGGTGGTGAAGATGTCTGCCAGGTAGCGCTGTGACTGCTCTTCCATATGTGTGAAGCTAACATTGCACTGGCCAGTCTTGTTGACAAAGCGGCTGCGTGCCTTCCGCCGTGTCTGGATCTTCCCATTTCCAAAGCCATTCCCGAGGGCGGGCATGTTGCCGTGGCGATGGACGTCCTCCTCCGATGATGACACAACACTGTACCTGTGGGACTTGCCCACACTCATGCCACTCTACTCGATCAGGACTAACCAATGGATGGAATGCCAGGCCTCCCTGTCTCTTCACCAATCACTGGACAGGACACAGGGACCTGAGACAGAGTGAAAGATAAGGTCAGTCCTCTGACATCTTATAAATATTTCACTTATTACACTTTAGCTAAGTGCTTGTAGTCATTTTGGGAAAGAGGCAGTAACAACTGCATTAAGCAGTTCAGTGAACACAGCCATCACTGACTGTTGACCTCTCATCTTGATTAGGGCTCTCATGATTATTTGACTGAACTTAGTTTAACTTAGATTAAAAAATAATCAATTAAAAAATACCTTTTTGATGAACTAGTATGCAATTTTCATGTCAATAACATGTATTTTCATTCATTAGTGCTTGTTGAATGCACTGTGTATTGTAGTTTATTGTATTGTATTGCATGGCGCTGCATGGCACAGAGTTCTGTGCTCAACTCTTCCTTATTTTCTGGGTATCGTCACTGAATTTTGTTTCTAGCAGTACCTGAGCTCAGGACTGTCTTTTTCTCTAACCTATTGGTAACTAGCAAAGATCCCTTCTTTAGATAGACAAAGCACTTCTTGTAAGTCACTCTGGATAAGAGCATCTGCTAAATGCTGTAAATGTAAATATAAAATGTATTTTAATTTTTACAGGAGGAGTCAGAGCTTGAAGGACACACTCATTTCTGAGTGTTCTTTGTTTATATATTTCCAAAGAAGTTCTTTGAAATCTTTTTAATGATATACATAGTTTGTTATTGTCCAAAATGTCTGTTTTTATTGAATGGCCTTTTTAATTGTGTTATCATATCATCGGCCAATTAGTAGATTTCTCGATTACTAACATTATCGATTGTGACCATCTCAATCTTGATTTGAGTATAGGTCAGGTGTGCGCAGACTTTTATCTTGGGGTCAAAGGGCAGTGTTTTGTGTTTTGTTAAAAATAAAAAAACATGAGCAGATTTCAAATCAAGTTTTTAAAAATTTATTTTATAATGTTACACTGTATTTTGTTGCTGAAATACTTTAAAAATGCAAGGAAAATATACAGTACCGTCAGTACAAGTCAATAAAAGTCAGACACTACCCTTTATTTATTTAATTTCTTGTCAAAATAGCTATTGGGAAACGTTATTCATCTTTTAGCATCAGGAAAACAGCAGAAAACATTTAACAGAAAAATACACAGAACCCTCATCAACTAAATGTAATATAGATTTTTTCATTATTTAGTATGTCCACTCTATTCTTTTTTCGATACTTGCAAAGTTCAGTCTTAATAGTTGGCTGCATTTTCTGCTTCTCACAATCAAAATAATACAAAACTTAAATAAAATGAGTTGTCTGTTGAGTTCCTTTCTCACAGTGAAGTGATGAACAGAAACACTTGCAGATTTTCTTGGATCTGAAGAAACAATGGAGCTTGATTTTCTCCTCACTTTCAATGATGAAAGCTCTAAGTAGTGTTTATCTCTGATTTATCTCTGAAAACTGATTTATCTCAGTTTTGTTGGTCTACCAGGTCTTGCACAATTCCTGATTATTCATTATTATTTTCCTTTGACTTTTCCCTTTCTTATGCAATTAGATCATTTAATATGTAGTCAGAATAATTACTTGTTCTTAATATTGGCTACCTAATATTGTACTCGACTGGACATGGCTGACTTGTGCACAGTACTGTATAGTAAAAAAAATAGTGTGTTTGTTCATCGAGTGAGGGGGTGGTGTTAGTGTACCTTTCTGGGAGCCAAACCAAGGCCACACTTTGGACAGCACTGGCACAGATAAATGCTTATACATAGAAGACTAAAGTAATTTCGAGTGTAGTGATTCATTTAGTTGTCTTGACTGCTGTATATTTTTACCATCTTTTAATTGGGAAAACCAAACCACCCTAGGATAAAAATGGAAATCTGGCAGCTGATGCAGTGCCGTGTTATATATGTAGTGATGAAGGCAGATTTAGTGAAGTGTTAGTGATGTGTTACTCTTCTGCTCTAGGATTGTGCGCACAAGTGTTACTCTGTGTGTGTGTGTGTGTCTCTGTCTCTATGGCAGCAGATGTAGCTAATTAAAGTAATCTCACACTTTCCTCAGCTCCACACCTCACTTCGGCAGAGCAACTACCAGCGTTGGGGAAAGTGAGGGTTAAAATGCAGCTCATCATGATTATCATTATCATCATCACTGCGATCCTCAATACCTTTTTACATGAGTATGTTACCCCCACGTAAGCCGGTAAGTCTTTCATTTACAGTCCACAAAGTTCTATGTATTAACCTGGTATGTGTAAGTCCAAAGTGGTAAATACTGTTCAATTATTTTGGCTAAAATGATTGTAAGTACCAAATCTAATGATATTACATTGAAATATTTAACAGGTCCTAGCTGTTAAAGTGATAAAGGACATAATAAAATATCTCTAAAATATTTTGATTAATAATACATTTTAATGTAATACCACATATTACATACAAAAGCAGGAAAGTAAATAACTTAAACCTTCAAGTACTGGGTACAATATATGGTGTAAACCTATGGTACCAAGTACCATGATTGTACAGTTTTCTGAAGAAAATGGTAAGGACCCATTAAAACCACAGTAAGAATTACTGCTGCTTTAGAAATCTTTTTACGCCATAAATCTACCTGGCACTTTTTACTTTTTGTACTCAGTACTGTGGAGAATTTACTTTTTACCTAGATTTATTTCTAACATAGCTAGGTGCTTTGGGTACCAAAGATTTGGACCTGTGACCTAGCCATAGCTGATGTGGAGCTGGATTGGGATTTCATTTGGAAGAATATATTGCTTTTATCTAAAAATGTTGCTCATCAGCTGATACACTATAAGTTTGCACAAATATTTTGTGTGGCCCCTTACCAGGAATTCCAAATGAAAATTTCCACGGATAAACTTTGTTCTAATTGCTCTTCAGATGCTCTCAGAACGTTTGTTCATGTTTTCTGGTAGTGCCCCCCTGTAAAGCATCTCTGCGAGACAACAGCTTCCTTTCTGTCTTTTCTTTAAGAGGTAGATCTGCCCTTATATCCAGCCTTGTTTCTGCTCAGAGTTGAGTACTTAACTTGAAACCCTGTCAAAAGAAAAACGTATTGGCTTCTCTGACAGAAGTGAAAAAAGTCATTTAGAAATTTCATGCAGAACAGAGCGTGCACTAAAGATCTATATTTTTATTTTTTTATGGATGTCCTGGTATTGGTACTGGCTAAAATTGATGCTGTGTTCTCTTGGTCTGCAGCAGTTGACACGGTCAAAAAGGTTTGGGACAGGACCTTGTCTAGTTGAAATGATTTGATTGTGTGTCTATTTGTCTGCTGGGTTATTATTTTTGTACTGAAAATGTTTCATAAAAATATTTTCCCATAAAAAATACCCAGCAATTTGGAGTTTGAACCTCACTTTTACCTGGTTAATATGTGGTGTTCAAATGAATAGTTTGTTAAAAAAAAAAAAATCTAATTTTCATGTTTTTCCAATTACCTCATATAAAACCAGTAAGTGTTGTGTTCAGTTTAACAAAACAAGAACAAAGAAATCAATGGGTTGTCTGGTACATTGCCATCAATTTCCTACTGATGCAGATGCAGGCATATTTCCATATATGTGGTAATACATTGTTATTCTGATACTTACAAAGAAGGTCTCCAGGAGGATGTTCTAAAATCTACAGCTGTACCAAGTAAATTTTTACCAAGTAAACTTTTTCTCTGCCTTCATTGCTCTCACTTACTGTCATGCCATATGTAGCTAAGAGGACAAGGCTGAAATTGGCATCTTATTCAGCAGCTCCTTATTCAAATTTCTGTTCCACATTAAATGGTGGAGCAGTTACAGTCTCGCACCTACATGCACTACAGTCTAACTGCCTAAGGTGCCACAATGTAACTGCTGCACTATTCCATCAAGGTGGAATGGAAAATTTGAATAAGAACCTGTCTTAAGCTTCACTGTAAGAAATGGGTCCAGGGAGTCGCTGGTGGGTCCAGTATCCAGCTGTAGCAGTTCTTCATTTGTATATTTAGGTTCAAACGTGTATGATTGAGGCTCATTTGTGCAGAAAATGTGCTAATGTAATCAGACATTATACACATGCTTAACTTCTTTACTTATGTTAGTCTATGGTGTAACTTCATTGTGAGTTCCTTTAGCTCTGTCTTTGGTTGTTTTGCATGGAATGGTGCAAAGGAAAGAAGCGATTCCAGTCATCCTAAATGGCTTTTAGCTATACCAAGGGCATCCAAAATCTGGCCCCAAGTGCGGCCCAGTTGGCCCGTGATGGTGGCAGCAGCACCATAAAATTACAAGCTAGCTAAAGCTCAGGAGCCTTTGCTCTTAGACCTTCAGCCTCATTTACTGAACGAAATTTAGTCAAGACTACGGCCATAAAATACATACTTAACTCGGAGAAGTGGCGATTTTGGAGAGATGAACATTTAAATACTTTTCAAATTGTATATTTGAACAAGTAAACAGGTGAATAGGAACATGATTAATACATTAGACATGTTTTGTTGGTAGTCTTAAACAATTTAATTATGAGTTATAAGTGTTTACTGGGGCGGCACGGTGGCGTGGTGGGTAGCACTGTCGCCTCATAGCGAGGAGGGCCTGGGTTCGATTCCCCGGCCGGGCGACTGGGGTCCTCTCTGTGTGGAGTTTGCATGTTCTCCCCGTGTCTGCGTGGGTTTCCTCCGGGTTCTCCGGTTTCCTCCCACAGTCCAAAGACATGCAATCAGGCCAATTGGACATGCTAAATTGCCCCTAGGTGTGAGTGTGTGAGTGACTGTCTGTGTCTGTCTGTCTGCCCTGCGATGGACTGGCGACCTGTCCAGGGTGTATCCTGCCTTTCGCCCGAAGACTGCTGGGATAGGCTCCAGCATCCCCCCGCGACCCTGACGGAGAAGCGGCTTGGAAAATGGATGGATGGAAGTGTTTACTGATCCAAAAAAAAGGCTTGTGCATCTTTTATGCAATGATAGGAAACATGGTATAATATAGACAGCTCACATTCTATGTGTTAATATTTGGAAAATGTAATATTTTGAATCATTTGAGAATAATATTTTGGCCCACGTGGATTTTGACACAGTATATTTTATAGTGAGTTATCCTGTGCACTAAACCACATCGACTTGTCTTTGCTAACTGAATTAAGACCTGGTTGTTGTTTGAGCATGTAATCAAATACAAGTTCTGGGCATGTATTTGTGTAAATTTGACTTTTCACATCCACTGGTTGTTAGTTCCAGTTTGATACCAAACAGGTCTTGGCTGCTGCCTTGGAAAATCATGACAATTAGATTTTTCCCAAACTATTTCTGTAAGAAACTGTTAAAAAGTTAAATTTCACCCATAAAAAAGTATCACTATAAGCACTCATGATAACTGACATAAACCCAGGTTAACATTTGTGAATGGTTATCCAAACAAGCATCATTTACCTTTTATCCTTGTGCTATGACTATTGATGCTGCTTGTTATATAAGCCTTTATAAATGTCTGTATAGGTGTCATTTGTCGTGAAAGGCTAAGGTAGCCTTATGAATGCTGTCCTACAGTAATGTGTTTTATGTTCTCAGTGCTGCGTCATTCCCCTGATAGCCCCTGAATTGGGAGCCGCCGGTGGGGTCCAGATTTAGGCGTCCAGACCCAGTCTGACTCAAGTGATCTGTCTTTCTAATAATAGATGCCTGTCTCACTGTTTCTAGTGCACATACACACTCACACACACACACACACTTCCAAGGATCTGTGCTCTAAGACATACTGTACTCCCGCAGAGGCATCACGCACACACACACGCACACACACACACACACACAGTTGAAGAGCGGGTAGTGATAGGTGCTGCTATATCAGTGAGTGTGAATAGCTGAGAAGCTTCAGATCAGATGAAAGTGATAATGAGAATAACACACCGTATGATTTCCTCCACACACACACACACACACACACACACATACACACATTGCTCCGTCCTTACAGGGCTCCAGAATAAAAGAATCAGATGAAGAAATGGAGGGATATAGAGGTTACCATGGAAACCTGTCTGGTGGAGGTTGTGTGTGTGCGTGTGATTGTTTGAGGGGTGACTGCCGGCTTCATGCTGCGGTATTTTAGTCATCCTCCAGGTGGCCAATCACTCAGAGAGAGATAGGGAAAGAGAGAGAGAGAGTTAGAATTTTGGTATAATAGAGGTTAATGGGAGTAGAAGTGAGAGAGTTTTTTGCAGCTAGAGCAAGAAACACCTGTTACTGGTTACTGTGTTCTGTAGGTATGCCAGGTAGTGAAACTGAGTTGCCTGATAGGACAGCCAGCTGACACTCTCTTATCTCTGCGCTGCTCTACTTTTTCTGATTCGCTCCAGCAGAAAATACTCCAGCCCCACACACCTCCACTTAAAGGTTAATCATACATACTTACTACATACATCCTGATATTTCTTAATTTGTATGCTAATGAAGTACATTATATATATATATATATATATATATATATATATATCCACCTATAGGATTTTAGCTCTGCCCATGCAGGCTGAATTTATAAGGAGCACTTTAGCCCAGACGGCATTTTGAGTGAAGTACAATACAGGGCAGCCAGTTAGAACAGAGCTCGTTTATACACGCCTGTCTCAAAGGCACAGTAACAAAATTGTCTGTTTAATTCCAAGGAACAGGTTGGAAAATGTTCATGTAAAAATTATTCTGAAAGATTTTGGTATCTAAACCCACACAAATGTTGGGAAAAATAAAAATGCAGGAAAAAATTAGGAGTGGAGCTTGATTTCACTTCTTTTCCTGTGTCTTTCCCCTTCTTTGTGCAATTGGATAATCTTATATCTAGTTTCCTCAAAAATGTCACCTGAAACACTTAAAAATAAAATGGAAATAAAAAAATGAAATCTCTGGCTTTTGCAAATAAAATTCGAAAATTAGAAAGCGATCTAGAAACTTTGCTCATAGCAGCATGGTAAAACTATTTTATGATGCCTAATGAGGTTAGGCCTGCACATTTTAGAGCTCATTGATACTGAAGTGTATTTACCTTGCCTTTCAGAATCAGTAGTTTGGATCAGATAAGCCAGAATGTATTGCAACACGGAACAGGGATCATTTGAGTCAAAGTTATTAGAATGACTTTCCGATATCCTAATCAGGCTCCTGTAGACTAGGCATTTCGAGTGTAGATTTGATCAGTCCAGACGAGGACAGGCTTATGCAACAGCTTGCTAAGAAGGAAGTCTGGAATTCTGAGCCTCAGAACTGAGATCATGGAAGCTGAAATTTAACAGCACAGAATTCCGAGAGGTAGACAAAATTCTGAGAATTCAGTACAGGTGGCCAGTCTAGCCAGCTCAATAACTAAATACCAGCTTTATAGAACACTGGCAAAAATTCTACTTAACCTAATGAATACAGAAATTTAGAGTGCAGTAATATTGGAAATTATATTTACTTTGCATGCAGGTGAAAGGTCATGCTGCTGGGATAGATCAGCGTAATCAAGCTAGTGTTAGGATGATGCCTGATATCTACATACACTATATTTCCAAAAGTATTCACTCGTCTGCCTTCACACACACACACATATTAGCTTGAGTGACATCCCATTCTTAATCCATAGGGTTTATTATGATGCCAGCCCACCCTTTGCAGCTATAATAGCTTCAACTCTTCTGGGAACGCTTTCCACAAGGATTAGGAGTGTGTTTATGGGACTTTTTGACCATTCTTCCAGAAGTGCATTTTTGAGGTCAGACACTGATTTCGGACAAGAAGGCCTGTCTTGCAGTCTCCATTTTAATTCATTGCAAAGGTGTTCTATTGGATTGAGGTCAGGCCAGGCCAGTCAAGTTCTTCCACACCAAACTGACTCATCCATGTCTTTATGGACCTTGCTTCCACAAGTTGGGAGCAGTTAAGCATTAAGAGTGCCCCCACCTGGGCAAACACCCTACACTATACCAATAAGAGTCTTTGGGCAAGACTCCTAACACCACCTTGGCCTCCCTGTGTAAAATGATCAAACTGTAAGTCGATCTGGATAAGAGCGTCAGCCGAATGCCATAAATGTAAATGTAACTAAGTTGCTCTGCAGTGTAGCCATGCTCTGCTTGAAAATGAATAAATGATAGAAATGATAGTTCCTTTCACTGGAACCGTGGGGGCCAAGCCCAACTCCTGTAAAGCAACACCACAACATAATCCCCCCTCCACCAAACGTTACACTTGGCTCAGTGCAGTCAGACTCATTCATTGATTTGCCAGATGGAGAAGCATGATTTGTCACTCCAGAGAACTTGTCTCCACTGCTCTAGAGTCCAGTGACGGCGCTTTACGCCACTGCATTTGACATTTTGCATTGTGTTTAGTGATGTAAGGCTTGGATGCAGCTGCTCAGCCATGGAAACCCATTCCATGTTGCTCTCTATTCGATGTTCTTGAGCTAATCTGAAGGTCACATGATGTTTGGATGTCTGTAGCAATTGACTCTGCAGAAAGTTGGCGACCTCTGCGCGTTATGTGCCTCAGCATCAGCTGACCCCGCTCTGTCATTTTACTTGGCTTACCACTGCTTGGCTGGGTTGCTGTTGTTCCTAATCGCTTCCACTTTGCTATAGTACCACTGACAGTTGACTGTGGAATATTTAGTGGCGAGGAAATTTCACAACTGGACTTGTTGCACAGGTGGCGTCGTTTCACGGTACCATGCTGGAATTCACTGAGCTCCTGAGAGCGACCCATTCTTCTGCTAATGTTTGTAGAAGCAGTCTGCATGTCTAGGTGCTTGGTTTTATACACCTGTGGCCATGGAAGTGATTGGAACACCTGAATGATTTGGATGGGTGAGTGAATACTTTTGGAAATATAGTGTAGCTTCAACTAGTTCGAGCAGCATTGTCCCGCTTGGTAGTGTAGCATTTTAAACTGGAAATTCAACCTTATGAAGTAAATCTAAGCTCCAAACTGAATTTATTATGTTGAATGGGATTTTTTTTCTGGTGATCTGTAAATCTGTTATCTAGATCTGGTGTTTAGAACATGGATAGATCAGTTAGGTTCTTTTTTACAACAGACTTTCAGACCTCTAATGGGCAAAGCAAGGGCAACAGTGGCAAAAACAACCTGAAAGTACTAATTTACAGTAAGCTTCAGTGCATTTATAATTGGCTCAAGTTGACAGAGATAACAGAACTCAGGCCAGCGTGGCTGGTGGGACTCTCTTGGCCGCACAGCCTGTTCTGTCCCCTCTCACTTTGTCAGTTTGTCTGCTTGAACGTTCTGAATGAAAAGGGACAGCTGTCATTTTAATATTCGCCCGCTCTGAGCTTTGCTGCTCCTCTGGCCCCTCAAAAACAGAACAGAAATATGGAAATCATGAATAGAAATGTAAATTGGTATAGAATATGCAAATTCTGACAGGTACCTGAAAGCCATCAGAAATTACTCTACAGTATGCTGCCCCCCCCACCCCCCCACCCCCCCCAAATCTCCATAGCGACTGGGCTGAGAGTTCGTCTTGCTCCATCAGTCTCATTTAATAAACTTTATGAAGGAAGACTAATAACATTCTCGCCGGATGTGCAGAGCTACAGCCTCACAGGGTGCACAGGGTGACCTAGACAAGCATTTTATCTCCCATAGAGTGCAAAATCCATCATTTGTCTTCCAGTAATCAATTTAGTGTTTTACAATGAAGTGTTTTTATGACTTCTGGGAGTTTTTAGACTTCTGATGTAGTATTTACAAAATATTATATATAGTCCAAACTTTTTCTGTTGAAATATGGTTTTATACTTAAAATTTACTTTCAAACAACATAAATGTTCATCACATTTGATGAGTTTTGTCTGTTAAAATATGACTTCAGACAGTAAACATTTCCATCATGTTTGATGGGATTTATCTGATAAAATATAGTTTTTGACTTAAGACTTACATTTAACAAACACATTTTCATCATATCTTTGTCTGTTAAAACATGATTTCAGACTCAAGATTCACTTTAAATAATAGACATTTTTTATCATAATTAATGGGCTCAGCCTGTTATATTATGGTTTTAGACATAAGAGTAACTATAACACCAAATAAATGTTCACCACATTTGATGGGCTTTTTATTGTTAAACTATGGTTTAGTTAAGGTTTACTTTATGTAATAGGACTTTTCATCATGTTTGGACTTTATCTTTTAAAATGTGCATTTAGACTTACGGATTTACTTCAAACAATAGGGATTTCCATAATGTATGTGCTAAAATAGGGGTTTACATTTAAGATTTATTTTCAAACTGTAGGAATTTTTACCATGTTTGATGGGCTCTGTTGAAAGGTTGTAGATTTCAACAATTGGAACTTTAATCACATTTAATGGACAAAGTCTATTTAAATGTGTTTTTAGACTTCAAATTTTCGTCACATTTAATGGATGTTGTCTGTTAAAATATGTTTTAACACTTAATTGAAATTTTCATTACATTTAATGGACGTTGTCTGTTAAAATGTTGTTTTAGATCCAAACAATTAAAATTTTCATCACATTTAATCAACTGTTGTGTGTTAAAATATGGTTTTAGACTTAAAATTTACTTTAAAACAATAGACATTTTTTCATGTTTGGGGCATTTTATGTTAAACCATGGATTTAAACTTTTATGAGCTTGGTCTGTTAACTTTTTAATGTAACGTTCACAGAATTTTACATTAAATTAGCATTACTCAAGACTACAACTTAATAATAACTAATTTTATTCTTTTTTTCATGTTGTCACTGCATATGTAGACATACAAATGAGCTTAAGGGGTTAAACTGTTAACTAATGTTCAAAATACTGTAATAACTTTTCGGCGAGATTACATAATCAATCAGAAAAAAACATGACACGTTTGAGAAGAACGGACTATGTCACTGACAGGGAGGGGTTTGCACAAGATGCTGTGTGTGGACAGCTGTACACTTCAGACAACAATTCTCATGCAGCATGACAGCTTTTATATGATCCTAATGATCACAAATGCACACGCAAACTGCTATAGTATAAATCCAGCAGGGTGCCACCGGGTTCATAAGACTGAGAACAGATTTGACTCACTCATGGTAGTTGCAGTCAAGCACGAAGCATGCCTACAGGTTGTAAATGATCGCTGTGTATACAGCATATGACAGAAAAGCAAAGACGAGAGTTGCTGTGTAATTATGCTGCCACAGAACAGATAAAAACAGTTTTTGCTTACCTTTTGCCCACTCGTATGTCTTTGTAATATGTGTGCGATAGTGTGGATGTAGATAGAAAAGGGGGCTTCTTGCTTTCTCTCTTGCTCTGGGGTTAAGCTAAAGCATGATTCCTCCGAGTTCCTCAAGGGTTCCTCTGTGGGTAGAACCACTTCTTTAAAGTCAAGGAGATCCTATGGTAGTCCTGCAAGGTCCTCATCCTCAGCGATGCCCACAGCGAGACACACAAACATTCACACACACACGCACACAGTAAAAGAGGGGTCTTCACTGAACGTGGTAAATAGAATCCCCTCTAAAAGCTTGCGAAATGTTCCAGTAATGTTCCGGTAGTGTTGGTCCGATGTGCTAATGCACAGTTAAGCTGTGATGAGGCTTCAGGATTTCTTGTGTTCTTCTCCAGTGTTTCAGTGCGACCAGTGGATCCTCTCTCTCTCTCTCTCTCTCTCTCTCTCTCTCTCTCTCTCTCTCTCTCTCCTGTCTGCTATCTGATCCAGTGCTTCAGTTTTTTTCACACCCTCTCTCTCACTGTTGCAGTCTCTCCCCCTCTCTCTCTCTGAAGTTGGCATTTGCAGAAGCTGGCCTCATATGGATGCTACCACTTCAAATCATTCAGTTTATGCAATCGCAATGACTAAGTAACATACACCATTTTTCGTTTCCACCAGCCACTTTGGATGAAGCCAGGAGCCCTTTAGACAAATCAAAATGTAATATAAAGTTGTTTAGTGCAAAATGTATTATTATTATTATTATTAATTATTAATTAATATTATTAATAATAATTGACTGCAAGCATTCCGTCTTTTTAATCGCATTCACTTCAAAAAAGATGGTTCTTCAAGGGTTCTTTAGTAAAGACAATGGTTCCTTCTAGATCCATGAACACTCAAAGAACCTTATGCATGCTTATATATATTTTTGGGGATTTTTTTCCAATTTTCTCCACAATTTAGTCATATCCAATTCCGCATGTTGGTTGGGATGCCAACCACCACATTTTATCAAACTGCCACTAACACAACATCATTGGGCACGTAGACAGTAACTGCCAGTTGTGTTATGTCAGCCCACAGATGATGTGCTAGCTAGCTAAGAGTGGAGCTTGATTTTCTCCTCTCTCTCAAAGTTGAACTTTATAAAAGTTGTTACTTCAGTTGTGAAATTTCCTTGCTACTCAATATTCCACAGTCAGCTGTCAGTGGTATTATAACAAAGTGGAAGTGATTGGGAATGACAGCAACTCAGCCACGAAGTGGTAGGCCACATAAAATGACAGAGCGGGGTCAGCGGATGCTGAGGCGCATAGTGTGCAAAGCTCGCCAACTTTCTGCAGAGACAATCGCTACAGACTCCAAACTACATGTGGCCTTCAGATTAGCTCAAGAACAGTGTAGAGAGCTTCATGGAGTTTTCATGGAGGTTTCCATGGCCGAGCAGCTGCATCCAAGCCTTACATCACCAAGTGCAATGCAAAGCGTTGAATGCAGTGGTGTAAAGCACGTCACCACTGGGCTCTACAGCAGTGGCGACATGTTCTCTGGAGTGATGGATCGTACTTCTCCGTCTGGCAATCCGATGGACGAGTCTGGGTTTGGCGGTTGCCAAGGGAACAGTGCTTGTCTGACTGCATTGTGCCAAGTGTAAAATTTGGTGGAGGGGGAATTATGGTATGGTGTTGTTTTTCAGGAGTTGGGCTCAGCCCCTTAGTACCAGTGAAAGGAACTCTTAATGCTTCAGCAGACCAAGAGATTTTAGACAATTTCATGCTCTCAACTTTGTGGGAACAGTTTGGGGATGGCCGCTTTCTGTTCCAATATGACTGCACAGCAGTGCACAAAGCAAGGTCCATAAAGACATGGATGAGTGTGTTTGGAGGGAAGAACTTGACTGGCCTGCACAGAGTCCTGACCTCAACCCGATAGAACACCTTTGAGATGAATTAAAGCAGAGACTGTGAGCCAGGCCCACATTGGTGTCTGACCTCACAAATGTGATTCTGGAATAATGATCAAAGATTCCCATAAACACACTCCTAATCCTTGTGGAAAGCCTTCCCAGAAGAGTTGAAGCTATTATAGCTGCAAAGGGTGGGCCGACATCATAATAAACCCTATGGATTAAGAATGGAATCTCACTCAATTTCATATGCGAGGTAAGGTAGTCGAGCGAATACTTTTGGCAATATAGTATACAAGTCTGCTCAGAGATAGCGTAAATCAAATACACTAGACTAGCAATTACTACTAGATATTAATGCTGCAGGAAAATTGGTTTCATCCAAATTGTATATCATGTCGTTAGAAAGACACTGCCACTAGTGACATTACTTAACAAGACTCAACAGAAAAAGCTAAAGAGCCCTATCAAAGACCTGTAAACACCTTCATCAGTAATTTTCAAACAAAAATATTATGAAACCACAGCTAATTATCCCTAGACAGATTTCACCACACAAGATTTCCCAAGCCCATTCTCAGACTAATGATAAGGAAGGTAAGAGAGAAGCAGTCCCTTGAAGACCTGAAATCAGCAGGAGCAACAGTTACACAAAGAACAATAAGCAATGAACTGCACCACAATCATCTCTATTCTAATAACACACACGGAACTCCTCCACTGAAAGAGAAGCACAACGATGCGCATCTGAAGTTTGCACACAAACATTTAGACAAATCAGAACCTTTTTGGAACAGTGTACTCATGTTCAGAGAAAAAAGGTTTGAAAGTATGTTTCCAAAAATACAATTCATGATGTGGGACACATCATTGAAAGAAACATGAATGTAGCAAAGTACCAGGACATAGCGCCAAGTAACTGGATCGGTGGATATGATGGCTTTTCAACAAGACAATGATCCCAAGCATAAAGGCAAAATAACTCAGAATGGATTTCTAAAAAGAAGGTGATGCTGCTGGTGTGGCCTTGCTAACCTCCTGTCCTGAATCCTATAAATGTATGCAGGATTTTGAAATGCACAGTTACCAACAATAAACATTTGAAATGAATGATTCCTCTCTAACAGATGAACCAAAAGAGTTGTTTGAAGTTTGAGATTGTACCAGGGCATATCACCATGAAACTGGAACTGGGGGGAAGACGGACACAAGACAATGACCCCAAATAACTCAAGACGGGTTTCTGAAAAAGAAGGTGAAGGTGCTTGTGTGGCTTAGCCAGTCTCCTGCCTTGAATTCTATAAATGTATAGAGGATTTTGGAGTGGGAGTCATCAGAGGGACATTTGTAACATTGGGGAACTGAAGATGGGCCAGAACTGAATGAAAGTGCAGCAAAAAGCTTATTATTCTTACTATAGACAAGTTCTCATTTGCGTTGGCTTTGCAACAGAGTATGGATATTACACGTTTACATAAACACATCTTTGTTTATGCTAAAGAATGCATACTTTTCATGTTTGCAAGTGAGTGAAAAGTCAAAAGATGTTACATGTGTAAATCTGTAGTGCACATATGTAAAAGTATATTAAATAACAAAAACAAAATACTAGTTTCCCCTATATTACATCAGCACAGTTACTGCCAAAAGTAACCTGAAAGCCAAAGTGTGTTAATGTAATAGAGGTTATTCACATGGAAATGATAACGATGATGATGGCACATTTGACTTTTTTTCATTGTATGAAAGGAATTACAGCAAAGGTTATAGCTGTGTTTGTGTGTGTGCAGGACTCTTATGAATAATCTTTTTGAAGAGGCTGACTCTGTGGTCCTGGTAGCACACGCAATAAGGGATGATGACAGATCGAGGACATTTTACACATGCGCACACGCACACACACACATACAGTCTAATCAGTCATGCCTGCTCATGCTACCTAATTAATCTTACTGTCTATGTGTGTATGTGTGCATGTTTGTGTGAGATGTTATCATAGCTGACCTACCGTTTGAAGCTGTACTGACTTTCGGGGCACAAACTTAAACAGACTGGTTCATATTATGACAAATCACTTTTCTATTTTAATTAGATAGATGTGAACTCTGCACAGAGAACTTCGCTCTCCACTTTGCTTGGGCTTGGCTCACTCTGATGTTGACTTGGGTTGCAGGAATGGCAGAGACTGATACTCTTTCAAGTAGCAGGTTTGCCGCTTGCTATGTTTGGAACATCGGACAAGTCAAGACCCTATTATTGAACTTCGGTAGGAAACATACTCATGTTGTCAACAAGTGAAACCCTAGTTGAACCATATGCCCAAGCCAACAGCTACCATAAATTTCTACTGCTGGTGTGTGGCTGTTTTGAACTACAGTACAGGCTATTTACGCCCCTGTGTGACCAGAAAATTATGAAAAATAGTTGTTTAATGTCACTCACAACATAAATTATTAATCCATCTTATGCTGTTGAGATATACATAAACTTCTGGGTCAACAAGATCGTTCCAAGTATTTGGGTATTTTTGAGCATGTTGACAGGTCCTAATTCTGCTCAGATCGTTGAAGTTACAAACTTAACAGATATGTAGTAGCTAGAATCATATTATAATAATGACAAAGTGCATTTATAAGTAAGTATATATAATTGTTTTTATTAATTACATTTCGTGTGAAATAAATAGAGCTGTCTTGTGGTGTATATCTCCTTCAGGGATCAAAAAAAAATGGAAAAGTGTTTTTATGTCATCCCCAAAATGTGATTGGAGGGGAAATAGAATATCCTGTAGTCCTGCCATTAGCATTCTTGGATAATGCATTGAAATCATCTGTAATGAGCTACAGCAACTCAATAGCACCACCCGTTTCATTGGTCAGGGGTTGAAGAATGTGTTTATAGAGTTTATAGAGATTATTTGATAATGGATGTGAAGAATGCAGGATGATTTAGTGATTCGAAATAACTCCAGGGGCAGAGATGTTTGGGTTGAAGGTTAAAGGTCAATGAAGGGTAAGTATAGGTTACCAAAGAAGGGTTACTGATCTATACTGACCATATTCAAGCAAATTTACTTAATAAACAACTGAAGAAGAAACAGCTTCCAAAAGCCTGGATTACTTTTTCTAAATAAGCAGTCTGATTAAAAACAGGTAATTGTGGGCTGACACTGATATGTAATGTTATTCATGTACAGTGCTGTGCAAAATCAGAATCCACACTTTCATTATTTTATTTTCAGTCAGAGTAGCCATTACTTATATCATTTATTTTTTCTGCATCAGGAAAATAAAGAAAACGCAAAAAATACACAGAAGCCTCGACGTTTACATATAATATCCAAAATTTCAATGTTTCATGTGTACACCATTTACCTTTATAACAGCTTCAGTCATTTTTGAGGGACTTGCTTTCAGTTCAGTCTTAGAAGTTGGTTGCATTTTCTGCTTTTCACAATCCAAGTATTCCCAGTTATGTCAGTTCATAAAATCTGGCTCCACATCTTAGATGTCCAACATACTAGTCCAACGTCACATAAACATTCTGAAGTTTCAGTGTATAACAAATGCATAATCATATACTAGTTTAAAACATCAGCCAGATCTAAACATCTGTCCAATGCTGATAACTTTTTAAGCAATTATTCGCAGATACTGATGGGATTCTAATATCATTCTTAATAATAACCTACTCAAGTTGTGTTGAGGAAACTAGGTCTCTTCTACTCTATTAGACTGAATGAAAATGTGTGGCACAGTTGAATTAAGCTCATACAATGTTTTATTTTTTGAGTGTTGAATATATTCAGATTTGTTCTCAGCTTGACGTTACTGATGTAAAATCAGTACTCCCACCACTCCATCACAGTGCCTTTTATAAGGAGTTATGTATAGCAAATAAAGCGCTGGGGTTCCCTGACAATTCCTTGAATAGCATGAAAAGGTATGCTTTCAGAATGACATAATGCAGGAGAAGGAGTCAGTCAGCTAAAGTGCTGTCATTTCACACACATCAGGGAGATGCTGAGAGGTTTGTGTATTGGGACATTGTGAATAAATTACAAGCTCAGCCTCCTCTAGATGATGGAGCATGGACAACCCCAGCCATGTAGGTGTGGCACTTTTCCAAAAATTGCACTCACACTGCAGACATTACCGACCTCCACCACTGCCTTTCCCACAGCATCTGTATTGAATATCCAGTACACCAGTAGAGAGTATTGTCATCATATGAAAACTTCATGACTTACATTTTACATCTGTTTCCATTAACATAAAGCATTGTGCAACAGTCTGAGACCACCCTTCATTTATTTAAACTTTCAGGAGATATTTCTTTCTAATCAACACAGCAAAGTAAGTGCAAAAGCAGGACTTTTCAAAACTGGAGTTATTGAAGAGAATGCAGTTATTGAAAGATATAGAGAAAATGGGGTCCTACCAAATGTACAAGACCTGGTGGACCACCAAAACTCATCATCAGATACACAGTAGATAAAAGAGTATCAGGTGTTCAGAGTCTGAAAGTTTGGGCAATAGACAGACCACCCCAGAGTCCAGACCTCAACATCACGGTTTGTGTTTGGGATTTCTTAAGTCCTGAGCAGAAAATGCAACCAACTTCTAAAACTGAACTTTGTAAGTGTAGAACAATATCCCTGCAGATTTCTTTGGAAAACTGAAAGCAAGCCTCCTGAAAAGAATAGAAGCTGTAAAAAAACAAAAAACAAAGGGTAGATACACTGAATACTTTCTTTCATCATTATCGTTAACTGCTTAGTCCAGATAGGGTCGCGGTTATACCAAATACTGAACAATTGAATTATATGTAGTTGTTGAGGCTTCTGTGTAATTTTCTGCTGTTTTTATCTGAGACTGAAAATGAATAGCTTGTACTTAATGGCTGTTTGATTGGAAAGGTGTGCTCTGACCTACTTGAGTTGAGAACATTTTCCCATCCTACTATAACATTAGGCTTCAGATATTTGAGGTTTACAACAGCAACAATATGCTCTTCATTTGTATTAAGGAAAATTGTGCGTTGTCTGTGGTCAAATTAGTATAAATGTAGAGAATATGTTTTCTCATATTGTTGCAAATAACATTAGAATATTGCCTGGACAGTAAAAAGACAGAGGCGGATCAAATGGTCATAAAAAATTTGTCTACTGCAATCATCAGCAACAACAATAACAACAGGCCATGGAAGTAAAAGACTGAATGCTTGTTTATTGCTCTCCCCCTTGAGTGACCCCAGACAGAGATGAATCTGTGTGCTAGACTTAAAAAGATTGTGAATGGAAAAAAACACCATTAACAATGTAATTTAATCCAGTTATTGGCTTAATGAGCTTCCAGGAAACTGGCCCTCGCTTGGTTGAATATATCATACAAAGTTGAAAACCTGTCCATGTGAGCTATTAGTGAAATGGCATTAGCTTGACTTGAGTGTGTAAGCACATGTCATTGAAACTTTATACAGTACCATCTGTGGCTGGTTCATTTAGGATCTCTCTCTCTCTCTCTCTTTCTCTCTCACTCTCGCTCTCTGAACTTGTTTTGTGTTTTTAAATAGGATATTAAACCTTAGTAGTTTGTTTTAAGGGGATGCCATCCATACAAACATGTCAATAAACATTTTCATGAACATTGTCACAGTGTTGTGTGTTTTGAAACTGCATGCTTCACTATAGGCTCTGCTCAGATAGCTAACTTTGCTAGCCTACATCTCTGAAGAGCATCGAATTCTAGCTTATCAAGGCAGCAGTAAGAAACACTACATAGGACAATTAGTGATAAGTTACATTTGTTTGTACATCACTGTTAAAACATTTGTGTTTTAATGGATGAATAGTGAGCCTTAGTATTCCTCTCAAAGGTTTCACTTTTTGGGAAATCTCCCACCCCCTTAAATGGAGATTTCAACTGGTTCTACTTTCTTCAGAAGAATCTCAATCACAAATTGGTGGGACATTGCCCCAGCGCTTTGAAAAGTAGTGGGACAAATGTGTTGCCAGTTTCGACCATTTCCCTCCAAATTGGGTAACATTTATTTTGGTGAAGGAAAATAGTTTCTTTTGATGGGTGGACAAAATCCCTCTTGCTACTGCTGACCCAACTGTGATCCATGATGTAACAGTGCAGGAGGGATAATCCTCAAACAATCCTCTAGATTGGATTCAGTCATAAAATAATGATTCATTCACAAATCAGATTTGCACAGTTCCTCCTGTTACCTCCAATGTATGTAGTTTGTCAGTCACAGCATGTCCAATGTCTGCAGTTTGCTTCTATAGTTTTTTGAGGCTAATATGGCTAAACCAGAAGCTTATAGTCAGCCTGTTTGCACTTTACAGACTTCATGTCTAACTTACTTAGTCAGGAGAAAAAAACAGCTTTATATATGGTGACCGTGTGCTGTTGTAAGACACCCAGTAAAGCTGAGATAGTAATTTAAAAGTCAGAGGCATTGGGTCAGATTTTGCGGGATCATGTCATACGTCTTTATGTATTGTATGTACATTGTGTCACACACAAAGGTCTCAATTGCAAAATCAACATCGTCCTGATGTTAGTAAAAGGGAGATCATGATAACAAAGGGAGATAATGCACTCATCCTCACAAACCTCACTGCCCAAGTTTTGACTTTTGTTCTCGTTCTATACTCTCTCGCAATCATCAGATTCATCTGCTCAGAGGGGGCCGAAGCACAGCAGATGTTATAAAATGTTCTTTGTGCAATTACACATTTCCACCAGAGGGGTCTCCGCTTCCTCAGATGTTACATGGTGCAGTTTTAAGTAATCTCAAATAGACTTTGCATAACAGCAATCATCATGAAGCCGAAATTTTGTCTGTACTTTTGCCCATTTTATAAATAACAGGATGTCATATAGTCTTGTACATCCAGTGCGAAAATCAAAGAAGCAAACTTCAGTCCTTAAACAGGCATTGACTAACTGACAATATTTGGGGTCAGAGAAAAATGTGTAAATTTGTTTTTGACTGAATTATTGATGTGATTTGTACATACAGATACATTGTGTATGCTAATTGTGTGTGTGTGTGTGTCTGTGTGTGTGTGTGTGTGTGTGTGTATGGGCCTTGAGGCCAAAGAACAGATGTCTGTTCAGAAAAATCAGGGGTCCATATGGAGCCGAGTTTAATTATTACTGAAGAGAACACAGACCACCGTTCATTCATATTCTCTTCTATTCACATTCTTTCCATTCCAGTGTAATATACTGACGTTGTAGTAAACTATTAGCAATTTTTCTCTCTACTGCTAGAAAGTGAACTTGGCACTGCAACAGATACCAATGAGGTTGCTTACTTTTGCTGACTAACAGTTGACCCAGGTTATGCTGTCCCCTCTCTACTACATTGTGCAACCAGGCACTAACAGTATATCTATCAAAGTGCCTGTTTGTGCATATTTATATGCCTGTGTGTGTGTGTAGAGAGAGAGAGAGAGAGAGAGAGAGAGAGAGAGAGAGAGTGTGTGTGTGTGTGTGTGTGTGTGTGTGTGTGTGTGTGTGTGTGTGTGTGTGTGTGTGTGTGTGTGTGTGTGTGTGTGAGAGAGAGAAGCATGTTTTGGAGTTCAAGGGCTTTAACTTGTGCCATATGGATCATTAAAATAAAATGAGTGGGAAAGGGTGAGAGGAAAGTCATATTCCAACTGTCTTTATGTTTTCTACTATATCTAACATTGTAGATTTGCCTGAGTCTGTGATTTTCATAAATAGGGTTTTACATTTTTATGTACATATTTAAAGCAATGTTTCAGCCCTTACCACATACATGTCACATGGTGTCTGGAGTTTGCTTCTTTTGTTTTGTACTTGAGCTACAAGGTTGACGCACTGTATTGTACAAAAGTGAGAGACCTCATTTGATGTATTTCATTTCCAGTCAAAACAGCCATTATTATTATTCATTTTTCAGATAATATGGCTAAGATGATTATATATAAGAAACATGTTCAACCATCAGTCAAACATGTTGGAGAGTCAGTGCAATTTATGAATGTAAAACATCTGGAGTTTGGGCATCTAGAGATGCCCTCTGGAAGACATTTGACTGGGAAGAAATATATTCTACAGCAAGATTACAACACCACAGATTACAATAGGCCTCAGCATCACTGAATGTATTTGGCATAACCTGGATTGTGAGAAACAGAAAATGCAACCAACTTCTAAGAACCAATCTTGGTTCATCTCCTGCCCATACCACTTAAAGGGGCATGGTGAAGTGTTAAGGCTACATGGCCCTCCAAATAGGGATTTTTTTTTTCACTCCAAACGGATTGTTATGAAGAAAAATTATGATGACCATTGCATTGTTGTAGTTTAATATCGTTTCAATGTATTATGGTCCTTTTCTTCATAAGAAGGATAAAAAATGCTAATAGTATGCTGTGTCTCAGTAGCTAGCTAGCTAAATGTCCTGTTCCACCTTAAATAGTGCAGCAGTACTGAGGCCTGAAGGGCCAGAATGCTCCATTTAAGGTGGAAAATTCTAACATGAAGCTGGCAAATAGCTCAGTACAGCTTCATATCACTGAAGAATTAGGGGTGTGCGATAATAATTATCGCATCCACCCTCGTACGATCAATGATATCATATGATAGCATAAATTTAACTTTAGACCACTGCTTTACCCCTCCTCTACAGACTGGCAGGGTCACCTACAGAGCACTGCCAGTAGCCTGTTCTTTTTTTATTTGAATGTCCCATTTTGTGGGGAAGATTTCAACCACCAGCCTTAACTCAGTTCCAAGGGGAAAGGTGATGCTCGAAAACAAGGGGTAGGGGTAAAAATAAGAATTGGGGTTGGGCGTAAGAACTTTGGATGGGTAGAAACATCTCCCTGCAGATCTTTTAAAAAAACGTATTTACTGGAGGTTTTGTACTGTAAGTAAAATTGCTATATCTAATTGCTATATCTTGCTTGTAGCCCTGGTTCCATCACCACCACTGTGAAAAAATCCAAGATGGTATGTTTCTCTATGTTCATATCAAACCACCCTGAATGACTTTGTTTACATCTCAACCAGTGAATTATGAAATTTTTTAAAAGTACAGAGATATACACTAAGTAGACTGTAAGGACAGTAGAGGAGGTTCTAATTTACCCACACTCACACACACACACATTAAAATCATTAGTCTTGTTTGGAATTAAGGCCACAGACTCTCATATATCTCTGTTTGAGAGATGTCTCTATTTTTGCTTTGCTGCATTTCTTTCCGCTCTGCTCCTCTTTTACATATGTGCGTTTCTGCATCAGCACTTTGCTGTAAGATAAATGGACTGTTGTGGCTGTGTTGTTGTGTTATCATATGGTGAAACAACACACTCTGACATGCTTTCTTTAAAAAAATAAACAGTAAAATCATGCATGTGCACACTGAACTGGTTAGAGAAGTGGGATAGTGTGTGAAAAGTGTGGATGACCTGGAATGTGCAGTTGTGTTCCTCCAGATGAATTTCCTGTAAACTACTTTCACTCCTTCAGCCCCATCATCTCTCTTTTCTCCGCAGGATGAAAACAATTGAGCAGTGAAAATATAAAACACATATACAGTTATACACAAATATACAGTTGCTTGCAAAAGGTGTGGCACCACTGGCCAAATGAGATTTTTTTAAAATTGTTAATAAAAACATTTTATTAAATTTTTTATTAAACTTTTAATTAAGTTTTAACCTACATAGCAAAATGAAACCCTTTGGCCTGTGCAAAAGTTATGGCACATGGTTGCAATGTCTACAACGCAAATATAACCGTTTTATTTATCATTTAAACTAATACTGAAACTATTTGTGTCCTCTGAGACACGTGTGATGATGATGATGAGGATGATGATGATGATAAAATAATGGTAAATTTGAAAATCTAAGTATCCAATATGTTAACTATGACATTGATAGTGCGGCATGGTGGCGTGGTGGGTAGCGCTGTCGCCTCACAGCGAGGAGGGCCTGGGTTCGATTCCCTGGCCGGGCAACCGGGGTCCTCTCTGTGTGGAGTTTGCATGTTCTCCCTGTGTCTGCGTGGGTTTCCTCCGGGTTCTCTGGTTTCCTCCCACAGTCCAAAGACATGCAGTCAGGCCAATTGGACATGCTAAACTGCCCCTGGGTGTGAGTGTGTGATTGACTGTCTGTGTCTGTCTGTCTGCCCTGCGATGGACTGGCGGCCTGTCCAGGGTGTATCCTGCCTTCCGCCCGAAGACTGCTGGGATAGGCTCCAGCATCCCCCCGCGACCCTGACGGAGAAGCGGCTTAGAAAATGGATGGATGGATGGACATTGATAGTTGGTCTGTGTCAAGACCAATCAGGAAAATAAAATACAACAACAGTAATAATAATAATAGAGCTTCCTTTTTATGCTACATTTGAATATGTTAGCAGTTGTCAGTACATGCTCTTAACCAGCTACACTTAAAAACTTGAAAATGTCCACATGTCCTTACTGCAACAGCTCCAGTTGTTACTGTAAAGACATCATTTCAAAGTTTAAAGAATGATAATTTATAAAGAATGAAAGAAATGAAATTTATAAAGAATGAAATTTATAGCTCATTATTTAAGGCACTCACAGTTTAGAATTACCAGATCTTCACTAAACATATTTAAGTCATTAACACTTGTAGAGATGGATAAGGTGCAGCTAAAACACTCTCTCTCTTTCTCTCTCTCCCTCTCTCTCTCTCTCTCTCTCTCTCTCTCTCTCTCTCTCTCTCTCTCTCTCTTTCTCTCTCTCTCTCTCTCTCTCTCTCTCTCTCAGCAGAGGTCAGTGTTTGAATGCATCACTCTTCACCTCTGGATTATGGCAGTACCTCTCCTGTCTCTCTGTATTACGCCTAATGTCTCTGAACTTTGCCTCTCCGAGCCTTCCAGAACAAAGATGTCAGCATTGTGGAACTTTACTGTAAGTACCACATTCAGCCAAAATGTCACCACAAAAATAAAGATCTCATTGTTTTTAACATTGTGACATTGTGAGTGTTGTCTTTTATGTCTGGCAAATAACAGACATTAAGCCATGTATTACTTTTCTGGGTTTGAATTGAAGTCTTCAGCCCAGGAACTAATGAAGCTCAGGAGTGGGTCAGGAAAAACATTCTTCTTTAACATTAAATTCTTCCCACTAAGCTTTAGGTCATTTGATTATATATACTTTGAATTCAAACTGTTTATGAATTTAATAATTTATTTTTAATAACACTTTTTCTTTTATTTAACTAATTATGTAACTTTTTTCTATTTTTAAGGCTTTTTTATTCCACTAAATTAAACTAATGAATAGCAATAGATTTGTAAAGTAATTTTTCAATAATGCTTTACAAATTTTTTTTTCAAATTTGACTGAATTAACAGAATGCCCATCCTCAATGATGTGCTGTCGTATCTCCATAATGCACATTGTTGCATGTTTACATTAAGATATCACCATTTCACGATGCATAGTTACACCCCTACACAACACCCATTGACACCCTTTTTCAGAGTGGTTGGGCAAAGCTGCGTATTTAAGCTCTGACTGTAAATTTATTCTCAGCAGGCTCTTTCAGTATTTCTTTAAATAAAATTGCAGAGCTGCTGTTTTGCTATTCTGAATTTCCTGATTGTGGCTGTGAACGGTTTGTGGATAGCTGCTTAAGGTGTTTACACTTTTTCACAGCTTCAGTCAAATGGTTAAAGGATTACTCTGTCATACTCTCTTAAAAATAAAGATGTCAAGTGGAACTGAAAGGGTTTGGAGTGATGCCACAGAACATACAGATCTGAGCACTGTAGAGTTCAGCATTCTACCTCATGTAACAGGCCTGCCCAACCCATCAGCTAATTAGCAAAACCTTTATCACTTGTTTGATATGAATTTGACACCCTAGTTATACCTAGTATAACTACTTTTGGTTAAGAGGTTAAGATGGACAGTTCTTTACTTACCCTAACCTTAGGTTGGTACCTTAAAAATCATTTTACTTTCCTCAGACAACAAATAACATAACATGACATAACATAAGAAAGGTATGTGAATGCGTGAAGGTACGGTAGGCCAAAGATTTGAGTTTATGTCTCTCAGGAGATGCACATGCTACCATTCACCTGTTGAGTGGTCGGGCAGAGTGACAATGTTGGAGAGGAAACTGTAAAAACAGCAACAATGGTTTAAAGTACATCTTTACAAGAGACAAAGGCACAGAGGCGCTAACTAATGTATTCTTCCATTATTAAAAAACAACCGCAGTACCTGTGCTTACAGTATTCAACAGCCTATGGAATCTTCAGTACAAGAGGCGGACATACAAACAGTGACTCAGTCAGACAGTTGAGCGGGTGATTTCAGAACAGTCTTAATGAGGCTGTGGTGGTTTTTATTATGCAAACAAGGGTGACAAAGTCTCCTGCTATTTTTTCCCCTCCTGCCTCCAGCCCTCCAGAGCCTCATCAGCCTCCATATAAGAGGACCAACAGATGATTAACAGGTGTGTGTGAGTGTGTGTGTGTGTGTGTGTGTGCGTGTGTGCGTGTGTGTGTGTGTGTGTGTGTGTGTGTGCGTATGTACAAAAGCCTCAGTAATAGATAGCTGCAGGGTGCAATAAACCACTGTAATGATTAGTTAAAGGACAGGCCATAACAATGGACCAGGCAGTAGCAATAGATCAGGAGCAGGCAGTGATAGAGAGTAAGGGAGCAGTAATTGTACGCAGTAGCCAGAAGGAAATTGAGAGGGTAGTGCAGTTAGTACAGACGTTGAGTAGTATTAAACGACTTTGGAAATGAAGCTAACAGTATAACTGGCAAAGGCACAGGCAAAGATAATGAAAAAGCTAAGAACAACCGATAGTAACAAAAGGTTGTGTAGACATAAATAGACGACTATGGGAGATGTGATATCGTCTATGGATATAGGAGATGTGGGAATTATGGCAGTGGCTGGAGCAGGAAATAGTCAATATAATATACAATATAATATACAATATATAAGAAATAAAGAATAGATAAGCTGAGAAACAGCCAGTAGTAATTGAACAGGCAGTAGTAATGGATAAAGAGCAAAAGTGAGGGATGTGTTCGGAGGAAAAGTGTGTCGTTTATTTTTGCCTCTGCACAGGTGTGCTGATCAGGATGAGTAATGAGGAAGTTAGTAGAGCAGTACCTCAGAGGATACGCGCACACACGCGCTCGCACACGCACACATCTGTAATGCAAACATGAACACAGCTCTCTAAAGCCTAAGAGACCCCAGCCATCCTGCACAGAAGGGACAAGAGCCAGTGAGCAGCGGAGAACAAAAATATTCCTCAACTTTTCCTGTTCATCTCAGAGTGTGTGTGTGTGTCTTTCTGTGGCTCTACTGTTAGAACACACCACAGTATGTTTCCTCCTTGTGTCAGGGTATTTCTGCCTACATACATTACTGCTGTATGTTTTTGTTGAGGGTGTGTTTACTTTTATATATTTTCAGGACAAAAGGTTCCTGCCTTTTTTGTGAAAAACAGGGCTGACCCACAGGACTAACAAAATGTTCCTGACTTTGTAAAGATATTTTTTACCATGGCTAAAAATGACGGTCTTCAAGGGTTCTTTAGTAAAGAAGTTGGTTCTATATAGAACCCTTTTGAAAAGGATTCTATATAGCATCCAAAAGGTGCACTTTGTAGTTCTACAATTACAGACTGTAGTCCATCTGTTTCTCTGCATACTTTGTTAGCCCCCTTTTACCCTGTTCTTCAGCGGTCAGGACCCCCACAGGACCACCACAGAGGAGGTATTATTTGGGTGGTGGATCATTCTCAGCACTGCAGTAACACCGATGTGTGTTAGTGTGTGTTGTGCAGGTACGAGTGGATCAGACATGGCCAATATCCTGTAGGCAGCTTTTTGTAAGCAGTAATGAAGTGACTAGAGCATGATCCACACAAACTGTGCAGCACCAGATGAGCAACTGTCTCTGACTATACATCTGTAAGGTGGACCAACACAGTAGGAGTGTCTAACAGAGTGGACAGTGAATTGACACAAATCTCAGCACTGCTGTGTCTGATCCACTCGTACCTGCGCAGCACACATTTATACATCGCCACCACCACAACTATTTGCAGAACTGAAAAAGATCCACCAATAATAATACCTGCCAATAATACCTACTCCATGGTGGTCCTGACCACTGAAGAACAGTTTAAAAAGGGGCGAAAAAAGTATGCAGAGAAACAGATGGACCTCGGTCTGTAATTGTAATACAAAGTGCTCCTATATGGTAATGTAAGTATATATATATATGTATGTATACATATATTTGCATACACATTTATGATTCTATGTCCCAGCACTGCATGTAAACAAACCTGTCTGTGTCTGGGGTGTTTGGCATCTAGCTCAGGGGAAGTGGATCTTTTATAGTCTACGGTTTAGAAGATCCTTCTCTTGCCCTCAGAAGTATGCAAGACATACGCACACAGGAAGTGAACTGAGGGCATAAGGCATAAGATACCTTATAAACAAGACCCCCTCTCTCTCTCTCTCTCCCTCTCTCTCTCTCTCTCCCTCTCTTTTAGTTACACACATACACATACATTCTACATAGCATCCAAAAGGTGCACTTTGGATGCTATAAGTGACTGATATATATGATGATATCTGGAAAAAAGAGTCAACAAGGAAGAAATGTAGTGAAGCTACTCTCAAACAGCTAAGTAATGTGTTAGTAATAGGAATATATGTGTCTAGAGAGGTAATTATGTCAGTTGTTTAATCAATACAGTGACTGTATTCCAATAATACTCATTAGGGCTGCACAATACATACAAAATACTACACTGTGATAATATTGCAATTGTGATATGCCTTGCAATATATTACAATGCTCTGGTGAAACTGATGACATAACGAAACACTGACCTGCATTATTTTGTTCATAATGATCCATATCTGCTAAATCAGATGAAGGCCTTGCTTTGTCTGGAACTGTGGGTGCTCACAGCACACAGTAAAGAATGTAAAGGCTGATAATACAATGACAATTACAATAATGATATACACGATGTGCTCAGCAGTATTTCTGATGCATATTATTATCCAAGTAAGATATACATTTTATGTCATATGTGTATTTTATTATATTGTGATGATAGATAATTAGACACATTAGACTCAGTAAAAGGGTACGTGCTCAGCCTCCGGTCCTCTACTGATTATTATAACAATAATCTTTAATCATATTGCATAATACTGCAGTTTCCATAGTTATTAGGTTATTCTGTCTTTTCTCCAGGTGGGATAGATAAGCCATAAGGTTTGCTAGAGATATAACACTCTTATATTACATAAAACATATACATAGAAAGCTTAGTGCTTTTTTAATGGTTTTCTTTTCCAACTTCAAGTTTTGGCCTTATGTTTTGCTAGCAAACCATTGCAATTACTATGATACATTCTGAGATAAACCTCTTCTAAGAGGATTAAACGGTTCTTGTCTTACAGTTTATGCACTTTTTTTCTCATTTTCTCATATACATGGAGGCACACACACACTAACAGCAGGCCATGTAGGAGGAGAACAGAGTGAAGGGACATAGCACCTCCACACTTTTATTCCCTGCAGGTTCACCCCAACACCACATGTGTAATATAAATGTGTAGGGGGTAAATGGTATGAAACCATGAGAAAAGGCGAAGGAATATGAGGTTGAAATAATAATAAATAGCATCATTTTTTATTTGGTAAACATTTTAAAAGAGTCCCACAGACCTGAACAGGGGTCACAAGGGTTAAGCAGTCCAGATTTCCTCCATCATAGAAACATAGTTAGTGACGTACAATGATTAAATTTTATTCCTCATGAGGCAGCTCAACCCCTTCTGTCTGCTTGTGCATCTGTTCCTCTATCTGCCTGTCACTGTCTATGTTTCAGTTTGTTGACGTCTGACTGTTTCCATGTCTTATCTCATGCTTTTCTCTGCTCTCATGTTAATTAGAACAGTCTATGTGCCCCACACTGCTTCATGCAGATATCCATTCAAAGTCTTTATATATATAAAAAGACATATATATATATATATATATATATATATATATGTGTGTGTGTGTGTGTGTGTGTGTGTGTGTGTGTGTGTGTGTGTGTGTGTGTGTGTGTGTGTGTGTGAAACATGCCAGTGAAATAGTTTGACTCCTGTTTTGATCTCTCTCTCTCTCTCTCTCTCTCTCTCTCTCTCAAACGCACACGCTCTTTAAAGATCAAATTCATTTTTCTCTCAGAAGAGGGGCTTTAAAGTCTATTGATTTTAGGTTTCAATAAAAAAATTGAAATGCTCTTCAAAGGGTTCTTGAGGTCACCATTTCAAAATCTCAGTTGAGGCAGTGTCTAATGCTTGTATTTGTTAGTGCACATGCTCTTAATATGCTAAGTTTGCTGGGTGCTCATTAGGCCGAGCTGAAGAACTTCATCTAAAATGTCCATGCTCTATTATAAGGTCTGTGAAACTGATACTGTATCATAATTACAGGGCTGTAATTCTAATTATGAGATTTCAGCAGGTCAGACTGAGCCAGGCTCGGCCGGATCAGGTGTGGCTGTGGTCATGGGGTGGATGGTGTTGGGTTAAGTGGGTTAGGTGGTTTTCTGTTGATTGATTGATTGGCTGATTGATTTGTTTATTTGGGTGGTACAGTGGCACAGTGGGTACACAGCACAGCAAGAAGGGCCTGGGTTTGATTCCCCGGCCAGATGACCAAGGCCTTTCCTACTTGGGTTTCCTCTGAGTGCTACGGTTTCCTGCCACAGTCCAAAGACAGGCAGTTACATGAACTGAGGATGCTAAATTGGATATAAATGTCAATGTCTGCCTGTGTGTCTGCCCTGCAATGAACTAGTGACCCGTACAGAGTGTTTCCTGCCTTCCGCCCAGTTAACACTGGGATAGGCTTCAGCATGGTTTAGAAGATTAATGAATTTATTTATTTATTTTTAAATTATAATTAGTATTAATGCAATATTAATACAAAAATACTGTTTAGAAGAAAATACACTCTTTCCTATTTTACACATTCACTGTGTGTTCTAGTTGCATATTGGTCTTATTTGCACAATGCTGCTACTCTTTATGCTCACTATTGTAGGTTGTAAATTTACAGATGCATGTTTTTTTTAGCCATAAATGCCAATACATAGAAATGTTTAATGGAGTTTTTTTATTTGCTTTCATGAGAGACATTTGTGAACACATTTTATTTCTTCCTATCTTTTTTCTTTTCTTTTTTTAGAAATACAGCCATTTATCATTTTTCATCACCTGAAATTTCATTTCAAACATATTTACATATTGTGCAGACAAAGAAGGAGGCTCTTCAAGGTAGGAGATATTTTATAGGTTTAACAAAATTGTAATCCACGAGAGGCCTACAGCCTGCAGTAGATAAGCAGGCAGTGTCTTACATTATCACAGGTAGCTTGCTTTGGTTCACTTTTAAACATCACACACTGTCCTGAACATTAGAAAAATGCAGCTGCTCAGTCTGCTACAGTAAAAGACAATGATAGATGCTCACTGTATATGGACTGCTTCTCCCATGAGTCTGCGCACAGGGATGGAAAGACGTGACAGAAAATATGGATTCAAACCATCCATCCATCCATCCATCCATTTTCTAAGCCGCTTCTCCCTCAGGGTCGCCAGGGAGTGCTGGTGCCTATCCCAGCGGTCATCAGACAGAAGGCAGGATATACCCTGGACAGGTCGCCAGTCCATCGCAGGGCGGATTCAAACCGAATATCCTTTTTGTTTAAAATAAAAAAAAATAATAAAAAATAAGTGATACTTTTTTGATCCCACAACCGGGGAAATTCCACCTCCGCATTTAACCCATCCGTGAAGTGAAACACCACATACACACTAGTGAACACACACACACTAGGGGGCAGTGGGCACACACTTGCCCGGAGCGGTGGGCAGCCCTATCCACGGCACCCGGGGAGCAGTTGGGGGTTAGGTGTCTTGCTCAAGGACACCTCAGTCATGGACTGTCGGCCCTGGGGATCGAACCAGCAACCTTCTGGTCACAGGGCCAGATCCCTAACCTCCAGCCCACGACTGCACCTAACCTGTTCTTTGAAAGATATGATTTTACCCGCCACCCTATTAAATCTACACCTGTGTAAATATGTTTTTAGGCACAGTAACACTTACAGCTTGTTTAATTCTAAAGCTTAAAATGACATTGTAATTACAATTACAATTGGTTTTTTTTTTTTTTTTTTTTTTTGTATATAAAACCACACAAACGTTGTAAATTGACCACGGGAAGAAAAAAACTAAAAAAGTGTAGGTTAGGCCCTTTCATTTTATAAATAGTGTTGTACAGTAAGGTAAAAATGTGTTTCAAGATATGATAAATGCTCAGCTGGCATTGACTCATAAACTGAAATAACCAGCAAGTGCAGTTTCAGCCTTGCCTTAAAATAGGAACGATAAAACCATACAGTATTTTAGGCCTGTGTGTGTGTGTGTGCGCGCACACACGTGTAGGAGACACAGTTCAACGGCAGAATTGTGGTTATGGCGCCACTATGAGGCAGCTCAAGCTACTACAACTTATTTTAGCTGAGCAACTGTTCATCTGCACGCCTGATGGTAATACCTGTAATACACCTTAAAGTGATCAGAGTAGTACCTGTAACACGCCTTTAAGTGATCAGAGTAGTGCCTGTAACACGCCTTTAAGTGATCAGAGTAGTACCTGTAATACACCTTTAAGTGATCAGAGTAGTACCTGTAATACACCTTTAAGTGATCAGAGTAGTACCTGTAATACGCCTTTAAGTGATCAGAGTAGTACCTGTAATACACCTTTAAGTGATCAGAGTAGTACCTGTAACACGCCTTTAAGTGATCAGAGTAGTACCTGTAACACGCCTTTAAGTGGTCAGAGTAGTACCTGTAACACGCCTTTAAGTGGTCAGAGTAGTACCTGTAACACGCCTTTAAGTGGTCAGAGTAGTACCTGTAACACGCCTTTAAGTGGTCAGAGTAGTACCTGTAACACACCTTTAAGTGGTCAGAGTAGTACCTGTAACACACCTTTAAGTGATCAGAGTAGTACCTGTTATACGCCTTTAAGTGATCAGAGTAGTACCTGTTATACGCCTTTAAGTGATCAGAGTAGTACCTGTAACACGCCTTTAAGTGATCAGAGTAGCACCTGTTATACGCCTTTAAGTGATCAGAGTAGTACCTGTAACACGCCTTTAAGTGGTCAGAGTAGTACCTGTAACACGACTTTAAGTGATCAGAGTAGTACCTGTTATACGCCTTTAAGTGATCAGAGTAGTACCTGTAACACGCCTTTAAGTGATCAGAGTAGCACCTGTAACACACCTTTAAGTGATCAGAGTAGTACCTGTTATACGCCTTTAAGTGATCAGAGTAGTACCTGTAACACGCCTTTAAGTGATCAGAGTAGCACCTGTTATACGCCTTTAAGTGATCAGAGTAGTACCTGTAACACACCTTTAAGTGATCAGAGTAGTACCTGTAATACGCCTTTAAGTGATCAGAGTAGTACCTGTAACACGCCTTTAAGTGGTCAGAGTAGTACCTGTAACACGACTTTAAGTGATCAGAGTAGTACCTGTAACACGCCTTTAAGTGATCAGAGTAGTACCTGTAACATGCCTTTAAGTGATCAGAGTAGTACCTGTAACACACCTTTAAGTGATCAGAGTAGTACCTGTAATACGCCTTTAAGTGATCAGCTCAACATAGAAAAACACAGCTGTTTAAATTTTGTCTCTCCCCAGTACGTTTTAATAACAAAATGAAAGAATTGCTTTATAAAATATTGCCTAGATGCTACCCTGTTAATTTTGAGTGACTTGTGTATTTTTAAGGGGTACATAATCAACTGAACATTTATATTTCTAAGTATTTTTAACGATTGGTAAAATCTCCTTCTCCTTAAAAGACACTATGATTCATTACTTTTTGATGACCCTTTATTTAACACCAGTGAGAGCTTTATAATAAACTTGATCATAATAATGGCTAAATTTTATGTACATAAGAGGAAATTGGCCAGAAAAATGCCTTCACGTACGACCTTACACACAGATCTGCATAGCTACATATCTACATTAATAAATTCACCGCCTGCAACAAAACAAGAAATGTTGTAAATCCATCGTTGTGTTAAAGCTTTTTTTATTTCAAACTCAAACGGTACACTTTTTTCTTTGTTTGTCTCTTCTCTGCTGATATTATACAAAGAAATTCAGTTTGATGTGTGCATGAGTTTTACTGTATCCTACGCTTATTCTGTCACTGTATAAGTGGTTATTAGGAATAAAATACAGCATTGTAAATGTCAAAAACACATATTATGCACATAATTCAACAACATTTTGAGCAGTTCGAATTAATTGTGCAGGTCTGCACAATTAAAAAGGTAGGAAAAGTGGATAGTATACGAATAGAGGTTTTTAAATCAGGCATAGGGAGAGGCTACCTCGGCCGTAACGTCAACAACGTCCGACTTACGTTTTGGTTGTGTGAGGACCTGGCGGTGTGCAGCCTGGAAACAGTGCGAGGAAATAAAAGAAAAACTCCAGGAGTTCTTCATTGTTTCAGATATAAAGCCGGAGTTTCCGTCAGGTACAGGTGAAGTATGTTTATTGCTGTGCACTTCTAAGTAATAAAAACGCATGAAGGTCCAGGTTATCTGTGAAACTGAGCGGAGTTCCATTCATTCTTCTGCGCATGAACGTTAGCTTAGCTTAGCTTAGCTTAGCTGAGCTGTTCAGCTAAACCCATCAGTTCATTCCGCACGTAGCGCTGAGGTTAATAAGACACTCTTACTGGACGTGTTCGGGTTGTCTTTGTTCAGGTATTCGGGTTGTAGCTGTGCGGTTGGAGCCATTGGAGTGAGGGCGCACTTGTGTTGTGTGTGCTCGTGAGAGAACATGGACTGCCTAAACCTCCGCCTGTGCGCTGGGCGATGGCAGAGCAGGGCTGGGCAGTCTAACAGTGCTTATCGTCATATGTGCCACAATATGCTTTTATGAGCATGTCGAGGATATTGTTAGTTATATGTTAAAAAAATCCCAATTCCTTGACTAATTATCAGAGGAGTCTCATTGGCCCTTTCATTGGATTTAGTGTGTGAAATATTGAATATTAATTGATGCATTCATAGTTTTTGACAGTATTTTTGAAATGCGACCCTATTTAGTCTTTTTCAATTTATCAGATGTTAGAAAAAAATACGAATCGTGACCTTTTCCGATGTCATGAAAACGTTTTGAAGTGTCATGCGATCACACATTTACAGGTTCTCTACAATTGGTCAGCAAATCTTTTTTTATGATACCTATGTTCAGGGCTGTAGAAGCACTGATGGTATTCATGATGCTTTTAAAAAAAATATGATAACATATCATTCTGCCCCAAGTGTTTTTATATATATATATATATATATATATATATATATATATATATATATATATATATATATATATATATATGAACTATATAAAAAATTGCAGTGATGTAATCAACTCCCAAAACATTCATTCAAATGGAGTAACAAAATAGTAGCGTTTATTTCTAAAGAAAAAATGGTTGGTTTATTTCATAGTGAACTGTGGGCAGTCTTACAATGTCTTGCACTTGTAGTCCTCATTTTTTTTAACAAACATATCCAGTATTGACACATAAAAGGTACTTGCTTTCTCCATTTAGACAGTCGCATAATCATTTGGATTATTTTGGACAATTTTGGTTGCTTGCATTTTGAGAGGTCTTACAAATCAATGTCATTCCAACTGTTATCAGGCTGCCAGAGGTGTTTTTGACACCGCACCTTACAAGACCTTTACACCATGGAGGCAGATCTGTATGATGAGTTTGGTAACTACATCGGGCCGGAGTTGGACTCCGATGAAGATGAAGATGTGGATGCAGACGAGAGAGATGCAGATGAGGTAAACAACTTACAGAAACCTCTGTGCTTCATAATAAGTATGCAAGTTTATTTTGGGGTGTTTTTTAGGGTGTAGACAAGTCTTTTTATTACAGTTTTTTGTGCATGCATGCATAATTCTGTTTGCTATTTCAACGTGATATCAAACTTTTCTATGAATGTTTATTAAGTGGAATGTCTGTGGTCCTTACAGGCTGATGATGATGATGATGATGAAGACCAGGTTGAGGGGGATGAGGATGGTGGTGGAATGGAGGTGGTACTACATGAGGATAAAAAGTACTATCCTACTGCAGAGGAAGTCTATGGGCCTGAAGTGGAAACCATTGTACAAGAAGAAGACACACAGCCCCTGACTGGTAAAAGCCCACTTTAGTTCTTAAGGATTATTCAGACCTCCTGACCAACTAATGAATTTACTTAAAATGTTAAATGTCATCAAATATCAGAAATATACATCTGATGATTGTAGTGTGAAAGGCCATAGCACTATAGAGTTAAAGGGTAAATAAGGAATCCACCCATTTGTTTTTTAACTTCTACATAATTCAGTGATTGAGATGTATGCAAAGTAATTCAGCATGTTTTAATTTAAAATGATTCATTGTGTCTTTTTTGAAGGGGGGGTGCAAAAGGCAGTGTATTCATATGATATTATAATATTCATAAAATACTGTAATATACTAACTTGATAGGTTTAAGATGTCAGGTTCTTATACTACCAGTGAGCGCTTGGTTATTTTGTCTAGAATGGAGCATTTCACATCAAATCACTCTAAATGACTTTGTTTGTACAAATTTGATTGTACAATCATTTTGGGAAAATGGTGGAATTTCTCTTTACTGACCTCATACTTAATAAATTAAGTCAATTAAGCCTGTTGGGGACTGACATGTTGAAAAATAAAATGAATAATTCTCTCTCTCTCTCTCGCCCTCCCTCCCTATTGTCTGTGTGTCCTGCAGAGCCTATTATAAAACCTGTCAAAACAAAGCAGTTCACTCTAATGGAGCAGGAGTTGCCAGCAACAGTTTATGACATGGAGTGAGTCTGCTTATATGCTATACATCTGATTCTGTGTGTGTCTGTAGAAAGTGAGTGACTGATGTACAAGTTTGGACCATCTCTGCTTTTCTCCATAGGTTCCTTGCTGATTTGATGGACAGTTCAGAGCTGATTCGAAATGTTACTCTGTGTGGGCACTTGCATCATGGCAAGGTCAGATACATAGAAATCCTAAACAATATTAATAATATGTCATGCTTGTGTGTACTGATTGTTGTTTTGTATATAAAATATGTAATAAATTATGAAAAATATTTATTTCTATTTTCAAGCAGTTCAGTTTTGTGCATATCATTTGTTCTCCACAGACATGCTTTGTTGACTGCTTGATTGAACAAACTCATCCAGAAATCCGAAAGAGAGATGATGCTGATGTAAGTGTATAGAAACATGCAAGAGCAAATTACAGTATAATTACAGTGCTGTAGAACAAAAAGTTCACCCTTCTTTTATTTAATTTTCAGTCAAAATGGCCATTGAGTACTAGATTAAGTCTCCTGCAAAGAATAGAAGCTGTAATTAAGGTAATGGGTAGACACAAAGAAAAATATTTTGTTATTGTGTTTTAGTTGTATGCATATCTTTTTTTCCTAATGCTGAAAAATGAATAAATTGTTCTTATTAAATATACTGCCATTTTGACTGGGAATTAAAAAAATAAAGGATGGGCTGACTTTTACACTTATTCTTCTTAGTGGCTGGTTTGCTGTGTGACTACCTTCTTTTTTTTGGTATGGCTAGACAGCTTATCTGTGACTCACTTGGTAGTGTAATTTGTTTTTCAGCTGCGCTACACGGACATCCTTTTCACTGAACAAGAGGTAGGAAATGATTATTTAGAAGGTAATATTTTGGTGCACTGCATTTTGAACATGTCCAAAAATTGAAATGTTACAAATTGCATGTGTTTTCTTTCCTACAGAGAGGAGTTGGTATTAAGAGCACACCAGTGACAATGGTGCTGCCTGACTCAAAAGGGAAATCATACCTGTTCAACATTATGGACACTCCAGGTATAAAAACATAGTCACATGCAAGCCAGGATGGTAACCATTTGCCACTAAAGTAGCATAAAGGAACACATAATGTTCTGGAAGAGTGTCTCAGGTTTCTCTTCTGAACTGCTCTCCACAGGTCATGTGAATTTCTCTGATGAGGTCACTGCAGGGATGCGCATCTCAGACGGGATTGTGCTGTTCATAGACGCTGCAGAGGGGGTGTGTTTCTAACTAGTGCTGTGTCTCACTAACCTCACAGTTTCATTGTCGTGTTTTGGCTGTGTGATCTGTTATGTGTAGGGCAGCATCTGTCACTCAACCAGTTAATGCACAATATACAGTTTTAGTTAAAATTGAGTCAGTAAATTGACTCAAGGTCAGTAAATATTTATACATATTTATTCAAATTTGAGTGTTTATTGATAAGTGTATATTCAGTGTACTATTCAATGGTCATTGCTTAATTTTTTAACTCATTGTGACCTGTTTCACACATACTACCTCTGCAAGATGTGTGATATGACAGCGTCACCTTTTTCCAAATGGCTAAATAGTCAAATTGGCTGTATTGCTTGATAAAGATTATCTGTAATCTTGGCAGTTGGCAGTTTTCTGACATATGAAGGGAAAGTTATTTTCCAGCCAGAGCTACCAGAAAATATGTATATTATATGAAGTATTTAAAGGGCTCATATCCTACATTTTTTTTTCCCCTGAGGTCCCCTATAACAGCTTAACAAGTCCCTTTTTTACATTTGTTTGGGTTTTTGCAACCAAAACAGTAAATCATTTATACATGACCATTTCTTTCTTTGTCTGTTAGAATTAGATTTTTTTTTTGTTACTGTGCCTTTAAGACTGATGTATGCAAATGACTTTACTAAATGTGAGCCCTGGGTTGTGACTTGTTCATAAAGTAATATGGATTGAAATATTCCTTATATGAAGTGTTAATTGATGTGCATTTATGTGTAGGTTATGTTGAACACAGAACGGTTGATTAAGCATGCAGTGCAGGAGCGATTAGCGATAACCATCTGCATTAACAAAGTGGACCGACTGATCTTGGAGCTTAAGCTGCCCCCTACTGATGCTTACTACAAACTGCGTCACATAGTGGATGAAGTCAATGGCATGCTGAGGTACTCCATCCTATATTGCCATTCTTGCTTTACTTGAAGCCATTAAGAAAATTAGGCTTAAATATAATAAACAGTTTATTATAGTAAATAAATCTTTTGATCTCTCTCTCTCTCTCTCTCTCTCTCTCTCTCTCTCTCTCTCTCTCTCTCTCTCAGCACATATTCAACTGATGAGTCTCTGGTAGTGTCTCCTTTGTTGGGCAATGTGTGTTTTGCTTCACCACAGTACAGCATCTGCTTTACACTTGGGTCTTTTGCAAAAATCTACGCTGATACCTATGGTAAAACACACACGCACCCCCCACACATGCTTTCCTGTATTTGCTTGCCTGGCAGTGGTTTATATTAGGGGTCGACTAATATGCATTCTCTCTCTCGGGCTACTAGGGCTTAGTAATAGATAAGGACACTGATAATAAATATGTGGGGCTTTTAAATATATAGTGTGAAAAACTGCAGGTCCTGCACAAAACCTACATGTATGTAGCTTGCCAATAAAGCTTATATAATGTTTGCCATTATTATTATTCAAGTGTTTATATGTAAGTTGCAAAGCAAACACAAGCTTTTATTCTAAAAGTAAGAAATCCACCAAACAGATCATGGTAAAAGGTAAGCATATTCAAAATTACTATACAGGTGCAAAAATTAGGAATGTGCACGGGTACTTGAGTATACGTTTGACCGTTCAAGGTGGTGGTATTTGAATACTGAAATCATTACTTGGGTGTTCATTGCACTATTATATATTTATAATTAATTTTTGTAAATACATGCAATGATCTATATCCGCATCCCTCACAAACATAGTGGCAATGAGTGGTTTCACTCAACACATAGTCGAGGTTTCAACCAAACCATTATGTTGTGGGCAGGACATTGAGATGGGCTAGTGAAGTTTTGATTACTAGTTCTCAACACTTGATACTTATTTTGACCAAGCAGGTAAGACTATGGGCAGGGAATGGAACAAGAGCTGTTTTTCCCAGCCATCGTTGCATCAGAGATGTTCAAAACTCACACTTACAATTTTTGTCAGAAAGAAATCACGTTTAAATACTGATTTTAATAATTGACAATGTACTTAATACCATATGCAATCCTTAATTGTTTGACCTGTAGTTTATATTCTGATGTTTTGATGTTTCAGGTGACATAAACTACAATGAGTTCGCAAAGAGACTATGGGGAGACATCTACTTTAACCCCAAAACGTGAGCCATTTTGCCAGTGATTTAATGTGGGCAGCATATTAGCACATGCTTTGGCCTATTTGTCTAAATAGATTGGTTGTGTTCTCTCTCACTCAGGAGGAAGTTCACGAAGAAAGCCCCCAACAGCAACTCGCAGCGCAGTTTTGTGGAGTTCGTTCTGGAGCCGCTTTACAAAATTCTCTCGCAGGTGAGTCCCACTCACTCACAGTGTCGCTCTATTTGTACTAGTTTTTCACAGTGATGTTATGTAACTCAAAGCCATTTGTCCTGAATTCATTACAGAAACTTTATAAATGATCATTAAAAATGATCTCCCTCTGTAGGTGGTCGGTGATGTGGACACATCATTGCCGCGAGTGCTGGATGAGCTGGGAATCCACTTGACCAAGGAGGAGCTCAAACTCAACATTAGGCCTCTTCTGCGCCTTGTGTGCAACCGCTTCTTTGGAGAGTTCACAGGTCTGTATGTGTGTACAGATGCCCAAACTCATGATTTTAATTTAAGTGTTGGCATTGGCAGATATGTTCTTTAAAAATATTGGAAATTGGTATTGGCCCACAATTCCCATACCAGTACATACCTGCTACATACATTAGCATTACTTGCTTAATTAGGTAATCAAGGCATCTGTAGTATATAATTAGATAATGGGATAAAAATGTATTTTATTCCGAAATTTAATTTGTATTTTTAATTTTGCATTAAAATTAAAGCAGGCTTTTTCTTCTCCTGTAAAGTTATAATTTTGGAGATACAAGGATTTGTTCCTACAACATATATGTATGTATGTATATGAGTATGTTTGTGTTAGATTAACATGGTTATCGTAATAATAAAATTGTGTGTATATTTCTGAGCAATAACATATGAATCTCCAAAGGTTTTGTGGACATGTGCGTGCAGCAAATCCCCTCTCCTCACAGTGGCGCCAGAGCAAAGATTGAACACAGCTACACGGGAGGACTGGACTCAGACCTCGGGGAGGCCATGGCTGAATGTGATCCTGATGTAAGTATCTTACTGTATGTTTCATGTTGATACTTATATATATTATATATGTTATATATTAGTTCATGACAACCTTATGAAATCTGTCTCTCTGTCAGGGTCCCCTGATGTGTCACACCACTAAGATGTACAGCACAGATGATGGAGTTCAGTTCCACGCTTTTGGGCGGGTTCTGAGTGGAACTCTTCAGGCTGGCCAGCCAGTCAAGGTTTTGGGAGAGAACTATACTCTGGAGGACGAGGAGGACTCACAGGTGTGCACTGTTGGTCGCCTGTGGATATCTGTAGCCAGGTAAACATTTCTTTAACATTTATCTTTAACATTCTTGAAATTTACTCTTCCAGTTTATCTGATGGGCAGAATCAACCACTGTGTGTGTATGCATAGGTACCAGATTGAAGTGAATCGTGTTCCTGCTGGTAACTGGGTGCTAATTGAAGGGTGTGACCAGCCTATTGTCAAAACAGCCACCATCACAGAGCCCCGGGGCACGGAAGAGGTGTGTGAGACAAATTTATTATGCAATGTCATAAAATGGAAAGGACACTGAAAACACTTACACCTAACACCTGTCTGTCCAGGCTCAGATCTTCAGGCCGCTGAAGTTTAACACTGCCTCAGTGATCAAGATTGCTGTGGAGCCTGTCAACCCTTCTGAACTACCCAAGATGTTGGATGGCCTCAGGAAGGTCAACAAAAGTTACCCCTCCCTCACAACCAAGGTAAAACACCTGTTCATTTTAAAGTCAGCTGATAAATACAAACATTGATGGAGGACAGTCCAGTATGATTGTTTTGCATTTAGGATTTAAAAAACATTCAGCTCAATGACAAATTTTAGTTCTGCCATACCTGCATTGCTGGTGTTGAGGTTTACTAAAAGACTTTGTGTAATAGATGATGTGTTTCCCCACCACAGTGTCTCTAGACTTAGCTTGGCACTCAAACCTACTACTGATCACATATGGAACACTAATGTCAGTAGCTACACGTGCATGTCTGTCATACTGTATTTTTGAGACTGTTTGCACAAATGCTAGAAAGTGTACAGCCCTGGCACAAAATGTACTCAAACAAAACTGAGACAGGAAAAACTTGCAACATTAACATTAGAAAGGAATCTATTTTTATTGGAACTGGAATTTATTTTAATGAAGAAATGTGGTGTTACTTTGCTTCAAGGCACTTGCTAACATTGCTTGTGTTTACCAAAAACCAGCTTCTTTCTGCCTCTTAGTGTCACGTGCGATGTGATGTGAAGTAGTGCTTGGTGCTAGGATCATTTAATTGGATGTCGTCAATAATTGAAAAGTAAATCAATGCTTTAAAGGTGACAAACACTGTGTTAGTAAAGAGAACAGACAGAGCATTAGAGAGGAATGATTTATCTTTAAGCAGCCTGGTTAATGATGTTAACTAATATGCACACACCATTGTTTTATTAACTTCTGCTGTTTAACATTATTGTAGGGCCTTAAAAAGCTGTTACGCAATGGTAAATTCCCAGCCGTCTCAGCTCATATTGCATACCATCTCAGAAAGATTTGCTTTGTCTTCTCTTCTTCTATAGCTGAATTCCAAAGTAATTCTGTTATAACGCCAGAAAACACCTTGTTTTTTGTTATGTAAAGCACATGCGTATGGCTTTGGAAATCATTCATTTAGAGCTCATGTTGCAGTCTAAAGTTCCTCCTGCAAGGGGCACTGTTAGCATACAAGTTACCAGAAGGAGCTCACGAATGCATGTTTGCAGTAACAACTATTAAATTGAGAGGTGAAGCTTGCTTATCTTTCTGGGTCACGGCGGGGTGCTGTCCCGGTGGTCATTGGGTGGAAGGCAGAAAACAGGTTTCATGTTTCTTTTAAAAGCTCATTTCCACCTCAAACATGAAATGATCATGAAGATACCATAAATTTAGACAAATGCTTCCCTGCATGGTACAGTCATGCTCAGCCTCAGATATTTTCTCTATGAACTGAACCCACAAAATGTGTGCATTGTACAGGTGGAGGAATCTGGTGAACACGTTATTCTAGGCACAGGTGAGCTGTACCTGGACTGTGTGATGCATGATTTGAGGAAGATGTATTCAGAGATTGATATCAAGGTATTGCTTCCTACACTTTTTCTTTCTTTTTAGCTTTCCCTGATATGTCCTTTACTTTGCTCATCACTATTCTGTCCTTATTAAATTACTCTTTTACGTTTCATCCCAGGTGGCTGATCCAGTAGTGACCTTTTGTGAGACAGTTGTGGAAACATCTTCCCTCAAGTGTTTTGCTGAAACTCCGAATAAAAAGTAAATAACTTTTTTACATGCAGAAGCCAATCAGAATTAATTAAGCATTCCTTCTGGCATTTAAGTGTGATGGTGATTTATGTTGAAATACAACCTCATGAAATGTTATATTGGCATGTTTTTATTTTAGCTTGTATCTTTATCTTGTTATACACTTGCTAATATCCTTATGTTGATTGACAGAAACAAGATTACCATGATTGCTGAGCCTCTGGAGAAAGGGCTTGCTGAGGACATTGAGAACGAGGTGGTGCAGATTACATGGAATAGGTAACAGGGACAGCTTTTATCAAAATTAGTTCAATTCTTCTTAAAAATGCACACATGCAAGGTCACACATGCCCCCCACCAAAAAAAAATAGATCTCTTTTGTTGCCTTGTTAGTAAAACATCTTGGTCAAAACATTTTGGTCACATCACTGTGTGTGTGTGTGTGTGTGTGTGCGTGTGCGTGTGCGTGTGCGTGCCTTTTGGTCTTTAAATTGTGTGTAAATTTCATGATGACTGGACTAAAAGAAATGGCCCAAAATTACCTGGAAAAATGTCTGGTTCCATTGATTTATATTAAAACATTAAAAGTAAAGTATATTTTTATATAAAGTATATTCCCTTCTCCTTTAAAGTTACCATTTTGAAGATACACTGTTGTTGGGACAAAAGCTTATATGCCACAATGCAGAAGGAGCATGTTATGCTTCCAGTTCACATTAATTTTAAATATAAGCACTTTTCTGTGTAATCTCACATTCTGTTTGATATTCCTCTTGACCTTGACATTTCAAGTACTTAGAAATGCAGAATGCGTATGTGTCTATATGTGTCTCAGCTGTGAGGCCATCTGGAGTTGAAAAGGCCAGCATCTGTAGCTCAGTCTAGCCAGCAACAAAGTTCACACATCATTTAATGCACTTAGTATCTGTCAACTGTTGTTCTCTCTCTGTTTTTAGGAAGAAGCTGGGAGAGTTTTTCCAGACTAAGTACGACTGGGATTTGCTCGCTGCTCGTTCAATCTGGGCTTTTGGACCCGACACCACTGGGCCCAACATCTTAGTAGACGATACGCTGCCCTCAGAGGTATAAATGCATAATTTATAAAATGTAAATGTTTGGGTTGATTCTAATAATTTGAATGCTTGAGTACTTGCTTGTTATATTGGTACTGAATTTTCTAATTAGTACTCAGACATCTGTTCACCGAGCCACAAAAGTTGTAGCCTAACTGCAATATATTTCACCAGCAATTAACTTTAAAAAGAGTACTTATTGATCTTGTCTAGATCACTATGCAGGTAAGGACACATTTCCAATCAGAGATCAGTTTAGAGTCAGTCAGGTGGAAATAAACTGTGCCAGTAATTTATACAATTATTCTGACAGTTGTAGGAAAAAGTACATTGTTACCTTACAAATGAGGCCAAGATCATGACTGTAGCCCAAAGTATGTGGGAATAGTGCTTCTTTTGTCTTGGGTATACTGTTTTAGGCAAAAATAGAGTTAACGGGTTAATATACAGTACTGTGTGAAAGTCTTAGGCACCCAAGACACATTTTCAAAATCCATTTATTTGTGTAGTATGTGTTTATTTGCTGAGTTGTGTTAATATTTGAATAAACAAAAATTATAGAAAATTTATATATATATATATATATATATATATATATATATATATATATATATATATATATATATATATATATATATATATATATATATATAGCTCAAAAAAATAAAGGGAACACTTAAACAACACAATATAACTCCAAGTAAATCAAACTTCTGTGAAATCAAACTGTCCACTTAGGAAGCAACACTGACAATCAATTTCACATGCCGTTGTGCAAATGGAATAGACAACAGGTGGAAATTATTGGCAATTAGCAAGACACACTCAATAAAGGAGTGGTTCTGCAGGTGGGGACCACAGACCACTTCTCAGTACCTTTCTGCTTTCTGGCTGATATTTTGGTCACTTTTGAATGTTGGTGGTGCTTTCACACTCGTGGTAGCATGAGACGGACTCTACAACCCACACAAATGGCTCAGGTAGTGCAGCTCATCCAGGATGGCACATCCATGCGAGCTGTGGCAAGAAGATTTGCTGTGTCTGTCAGCGTAGTGTCCAGAGGCTGGAGGCGCTACCAGGAGACGTGGAGGAGGCCGTAGGAGGGCAACAATCCAGCAGCAGGACCGCTACCTCCACCTTAGTGCAAGGAGGCACAGGAGGAGCACTGCCAGAGCCCTGCAAAATGACCTCCAGCAGGCCACAAATGTGCATGTGTCTGCACAAACGGTTAGAAACCGACTCCATGAGGATGGTATGAGGGCCTGACATCCACAGATGGGGGTTCTGCTCACAGCCCAACACCGTGCAGGATGCTTGGCATTTGCCAGAGAACACCAGGATTGGCAAATTGTGCTCTTCACAGATGAAAGCAGGTTCACACTGAGCACATGTGACAGATGTGACAGAGTCTGGAGACGCCGTGGAGAGCGATCTGCTGCCTGCAACATCCTTCAGCCTGACCGGTTTGGCAGTGGGTCAGTAATGGTGTGGGGTGGCATTTCTTTGGAGGGCCGCACAGCCCTCCATGTGCTCGCCAGAGGTAGTCTGACTGCCATTAGGTACCGAGATGAGATCCTCAGACCCCTTGTGAGACCATATGCTGGTGCGGTTGGCCCTGGGTTCCTCCTAATGCAGGACAATGCTACACCTCATGTGGCTGGAGTGTGTCAGCAGTTCCTGCAAGATGAAGGCATTGAAGCTATGGACTGGCCCGCCCGTTCCCCAGACCTGAATCCGATTGAGCACATCTGGGACATTGTCTCGCTCCATCCACCAACGCCACGTTGCACCACAGACTGTCCAGGAGTTGGCGGATGCTTTAGTCCAGGTCTGGGAGGAGATCACTCAGGAGACCATCCGCCGCCTCATCAGGAGCATGACCAGGCATTGTAGGGAGGTCATACAGGCACATGGAGGCCACACACAATACTGAGCTTCATTTTTACTTGTTTTAAGGACATTACATCAAAGTTGGATTAGCCTGTAGTGTATTTTTCCACTTTAATTTTGTGTGTGACTCCAAATCCAGGCCTCCGTTGGTTAATAAATTTGATTTCCATTGATGATTTTTGTGTGATTTTGTTGTCAGCACATTCCACTTTGTACAGAACAAAGTATTCAATGAGAATATTTCATTCATTCAGATCTAGGATGTGTTATTTCAGTGTTCCCTTTATTTTTTTGAGCAGTGTAGTTAAAAAGCAACTCCTGGTTTGACCAATCAGTGCTTCAGTAAATTGTGCTCATGATGTAATTGATGATATTAACAAGTCTCTGTGGTGGTTGTGAAGGTGTCAAGGAAAAATATGGACCCAAGAAATTCTTGCTACTTTTTATTGTTTTTATGTTTATTTGAATTATGAATATAACTATTCTAATGTATATTGTGATAAACTCACTGCTGACGTAAATTGTTTAAAAATTTGCTTAGATGCCTAAAACATTCGCACAGTACTGTATAGAAATGGCATTGTGTATTCTGAGCTTGGTACCAAGTCCAGGAAGAGCACAGTAACTGCCAAGCCACTTCTAGGGTGGTCCTATACAGGCATATCTGAGCACCTTCCTCCAAAAGTCCTTAGTCCTCCTTAGTCCTCTGCTTCTTTCTCTGTAGCTTGGCTGTGACTGAACTTAACTCATGTTTTGCACAATGGTGGCACCTAGACAAGCAAAAGTAACTCAATAAAAAAATAAACAAAAGTATGTGCTCGCTTGAACTTTTGGTCTGTGATTGTGTTTTTATGTGGCATGGTTTCGATTTTAGTGTTGCTGTACATGTTTAACAGAGGAGGTGTGAAAAGGTATTGACTTGTGCATGCCAGATTTAGTTTTTGTTTCTGTGAGCAGATGCAGACCTCTCTTAACCCAGTGTAAAGCTAATAACTGGGAGTTGCTGAAATTGTGCCACTGTCTCCCCAGGGTTTGTGTCTGCGTTTACCAACAGCAGTTACTAAAACACAAACACGTCAGTGTTCATTCTCAGTCTGTGTACTATAGTGGCTGCAAATTGAAAGCCTGTGCACGCGCAGCCATCATGAAGCAAAAGCAGTCTTGCCCAGAGGAAAACTGATCAGATAAAAGCAGGCCATTTGCTGCACTGAACACTGTTGTATGGGTAAAATCAGGCTGATGAGAGGAGAGATTAGTAAGGACAAACAGACAGCTGAATTAATGCTCTACAGTTACTGCTTTGTTTAGTAATTGATAAGACTTCTGTTTGTGTGTAGGTGGACAAAGCTCTCCTTGGCTCGGTGAAGGACAGCATCGTACAGGGCTTCCAGTGGGGAACTAGGGAAGGCCCACTATGTGATGAACGTAAGATACAGTTACTTGAATCTGTTTATTAACCAAATGTATTGTCATACAGAGAACTGTTCTTGGAGCAGCGGCCAGATTAATGGTAACACTAATTCAGCCATGAGCAATACTCTTTATTTCCCCATGCTCTATGCATGTTAACAGTCAGGATTTTATGTAATGTCAGTATTATAACAAAGCTATGACAATGTGTTAGGAACTCTCTTTCCTGTCAAACATTTAAAAATGTTAAATCACCCAATGATTTGATTTAATTTTGTTCCTAAGATGAATTTTACATTTTTTTAATTTTTAGAAGATTCTTTTTCATGTTCTATTTGTTAATCCTTAACCAAAGACATGCCTGATCAGCCTGATTATGCATCATTCAAATATATAAAAGATTTAAAAAAGCTCACATGGTGGGTCAGGCTTTAAAAAGTAGAAAAGTATGACTCTTGTTTAAAGCTTTCTTTGGGTGAAAGTACTGAGAGAATGATATTGCTGTCTCACAGCAATGTTATTCATGATGGTCAAAATAAACCAATATGGGAATTGGTTGCCGCTGGTAACATCTGATATTTTTCATGTACTTCTCGGCCAACACACAAAGCTAGGAGTACATCTATGTGGATGAGACTTACAGATAAATTAACATTTATTTCTATAGGGTTACAAATACAAATATTTTATTTTATTTTATTTTATTTTAGCCCATTAATTCAGCATGACCTAAACCTTCTGCTCTTCTGGAGTGCATTAAATACATCCATTTAAATTCGTTTGAAATATCAGCCAAATCTAAACATTGAACCGATTACTTACAATATGATTCCAATGTTATAGTGTATTTATAATGGACTGTTTTAACAGGTTACTTGAAATGCACGTCTCAGTTGCTGCTAGACGCTTCAAATTGTTTTGGAAGAACCTCAAAATAAATGAAAATTAAATAAATAGCAAGTTTCCTTACTATACACTGCTTTCTGGCAGGTTTTGAGTTCTTCAGGAAGCACTTACTAACTTTCATTGATTTTATAAATGTATGCTTAAACATCATCTAATATGATATACAGCATTTATAAAATATCATGATCATGTTCAGTTTCATGAATTACCCCCGGCACTACATATAAGCAAAAACAATAGATGTTTTGTGTAAACTCCCATAATAAAAACCTGACCTTCTTCAAGATAATGGCCTTCGTATTGAAAAATAGGGATCTATAGCTGTCACATTTTGTATTCTTAAGTAATAAAATCTCTACTTGAAAGCTTAGACAACTTGCAGAAAGCAGTTCTTCTAAAGTTATTGGTATTCCTTCTGTTTGCTGTAGCCATCCGTAATGTGAAGTTTAAGATTCTGGATGCAGTAATAGCCCAGGAGCCGTTACACAGAGGAGGAGGACAGGTCATTCCCACTGCAAGAAGAGTTGTCTATTCAGCTTTCCTCATGGTGAGTGTTTTTTTCAGTAACACTTTACTGTAGGTCAATTTGCATAACAGCTACCCAACAACTACGTACGCTCATCACAACTGATATAAATCTTGTAGGGCTTAACAGGTGTTGTCTATCATTTAAGGCTGCATTTGTCAACTTTAATGTAAGGTTGACATAACCCATATGTCTTCATGCCATGTTTTTGGATGAAATGACGCCACATTATAACAGCTTACTTTGTAGCTCAGTGTATGCTACAGTGACAGGATTCTGTTGATGAGGTATATAGCTTAAAAGGGCCACAGGAAGTCTTCACTTTTGTTCACCCAGCCTGACTTGGAAAGTCATGCCATATTATCAGCAGTATTTCACTATAACATACACTGAGCTACAAAGTCTTGTCATTTCATAGAAAGTATCTGGAGACAAAGCAATATCAGAGAAAACTAAATGTCACCTGACATAACTGTTATGACAATTTGACATCAAAGTTTGCGAATGCAAACTTTTGAGATTACGGTATATAAATGTTTATGCAGGTCTGTATCAGTTGTTATGAAAGGATTAATTAGATATCTTGTAGCTTAATGAAACGTTCCCTACAGTAAAGTCTTTGTTTCTGTCTTTGTCTCTCTTTCATTCCTCCTGCATAGTCATCACTGTTTCCATTAGTCGTGTTGGAACGGTTCCCTTTCTGATCAATACCTTGATTGATGATCTCGAGGTCTTTTTTTTGTTCTCTCTTGCATGCCAATCCACTCCTCTTTGGTATGATTGGCTGCTTGTAGGCCACGCCCAGGTTGATGGAGCCCTATTACTTTGTGGAGGTTCAAGCTCCTGCTGACTGTGTATCTGCTGTCTATACTGTACTGGCACGCAGAAGGTAATACAATCCACTCCCTCCCTTTCCCCACACACACGCACACACACACTCACTCAACAGAATTAGAATGCTGCTGACTTTGTGTCTGCTACCACACACGCACACACACACACACACACACACACACACACACAAACAGTCACACTAACATCTGGGGGAATTAAGGTCCTGCTGACTCCGCCAGCTGTCACTCACACGACTGCAGACATAAAGTATTGCTTATGTCACTAAACCTTAGCAGCACTTTCTTAATAAACTCTATTTTACAGTAATTACTCTTAATAAGAGCTGTGCTTCATCACTCTGATGGATGTAATGATTGTTTTTCAGAGGTCATGTGACACAGGATGCACCAATCCCAGGCTCACCTCTATACACCATCAAAGCTTTCATCCCTGCAATTGACTCTTTTGGGTTTGAGACAGATCTCCGCACACATACGCAGGGGCAGGCTTTCGCCCTCAGCGTGTTCCACCACTGGCAGGTAGACACACAACAAACAACTTTACTTTAACTTGTTAACAAGCACACCATCTTCCCCTAATTTGAGCTCCACTTTATTGAAGCCTTGGTTTGTCAGTTCCCTGCCTATTAAGTCTACAATCTATTAGCTGCCTGACGTTTCTCCAGCAAGGATGTATTTCTCATTTAAAGAAGAAACAGCCATAAATCTCAGCAGGATATAATAAACACATGTTTTTATAGTAATGATTTTCAGAACCATATAAACCAAATGACTATCTGTTCTGGTGATCAGCACATGAGAGTGAAAGACTCTCACTCTTCACTCAATGTCTCTTTTTTTTTTTTTTTTTTTTCTTTCAGTGCAATTTCAGTTATTTGTTAAGGGTTACATTTTGACACATTGTAGATCTAGCAAATGTTTTGCTTTTTGTACCAAAATTTTGAGTTATTTTTGTTTTTCACCAAACACCAGATATGCCACTGGTACCTGAAATATTGGTGTATCCCTAGTTTCAAATGTAGTTTCTCCAAAGCTGTACTCCCCCATTTAGGGAAAACTATGAAAATGGTTTACTCAATTATTCATGTTGTGACCTTCTAACCTTGAGAAGTAGTTTTATTTCAGAACATGCTGACCCAACAATTTTAATAATAATAAATTATTGTGGCCATGGTCAGGGAGTAGTCTGGAGGTAGAAAAGAAGCCCTAAAATAGACAGCATTTGTGTATCAAATAAAGGGTTGTGTATGTAAAGTCACTTAAATAAAGGACTGAAACAGGCATGTCACTTTTTGAAGACGTAAGCAGTTTTGAATGAACAGTTTTGAAAGAAAAAAAAACACAGTCGAAAGCTATTTTACCCAGATCTCAATTATAACTAATGTAAGTACAATGTCTGTATAAGAAATGGAGAAACGTAGACAGGAGTGCTGTGATAGTGGATGGCAATTATTTAAATCACTGCAGAACATAAGCTGTGTTCCAGAAGTAATCCAAGATTCATGTGTCAGATTAAAAAATGAGTCGGCATATTTTTCACACATACACTGATGTTAAATGTGCTGCTGTGTGTTTGACAGTGGTTGTGTGATTATTATGATGTATTTGATGGTTGGTTATGAAGTATTAAGTCAGCAGCTCATCTTTTCGCATGATTTGTGTGTCTGTCACGTGGAGTTAAAGTTTTTTTCCTTCAAAATGTTTGAGGTTAAACCTTTTCGGCATCAAGTTGTCATTTTTGCTGAGTTCTGTTTTTTCTTATTTTCTCTTTTGCACGCTTTCTTTTCCAGATTGTTCCTGGTGATCCTCTGGATAAGAGCATTGTGATTCGTCCATTGGAGCCTCAGCCTGCCCCTCACCTCGCCAGAGAGTTCATGATCAAGACCCGCAGACGCAAGGTCAGACACACAATCCCCACTCTTTGTCCAAGGCCATTATGCCAAGAGTGCCAAATATAACCAGGCCACACACACACGGATAGATAGATACACACATACACATACATACATAAATAATATATAAAATCTATATATATCATCTATCACTGTGAGAAATACTAGAGAATACTGCAGTGGTGGAACTTTTAGTGGGAACGTGTTCTGTGATCAGATGAGACCAAAATAGAGGTTTTTGGCAAAAAACACCAGAGGTGGCTTTGGTGTAGACAGAACGATAGCCATGCAGAAAAGTACCTCATCCTCAATGTGAAATATGGTGGTGGATCTGTGATGATGTAGGACTGTTTTCTTCTAAAGGCCCTGGACAGCTTGTTTGAGGAGGTGATATCATGTACGCACAGAACAAATCTGTGAAGATTTTAAATGTAACATTTTTGACGTTTTGATTTTAGCTTGTCTGTCCATGGTAAGAGGCTTGGTTAAAAGTTGAACATGTTTAGACAACTTCTGCTGTGATAACCCCCCACAGTGTTTTCCTTCAGAACACCATTAATACATCTATCTCCTGCTCTCTTTCTCTTTCTCTTCTTCTGTACTTTCTCCATAGGGTCTGAGTGAGGATGTCAGTATCAGTAAGTTCTTTGATGATCCTATGTTGTTGGAGTTGGCCAAGCAGGATGTGGTGCTTAACTATCCTATGTGAAAACGACTGTCCAAATTATTGGCCTTGCATACCCCCAACTGCTTCGTATCGGCAGCAGTCCAGCCATGTCCGGGGATTTTGCCCCAGCTGCTGTTTGATTATGCCATTCCCCAGTGTCAACTTTTGGGGGATTTCCAGGCGGTACAGAGATCCTCTTTTTAACCCATCTTCAGTTGTCGCAGTACTCCATTTCAGAACACACGCACAGAGGGAGGTGTCATTCTGTCCAATTACTGTTATCAACAGCTTTCCCCTCACCTGTCTTGCTGACCTTTTGTATGGAAGAAATCTTCCTGTCTCTTTGAATGCCTCACACAACCTTTCCACTGACAGGTGTGTTTATTTTTATATATGAGAGCAAGAAGGTTTTTGTACAGTAAAATGATGAGAAAAAAGCAGGCAGAAATCTTTTGTAGAATTGATGTGATGTTTGTATGGGTTAAAATAAAACAATTCTGCCTAGAAATGTGTTATGAATTATTTTTAGGATGTGCTTTGATTGGAAATGAATTCTGGCAATTTTTGTTGTTATATAATGTTCTTCCAGTGCATATATCCACTTTGAATTTACAGATACAGTGTCTGGTGACTTACAGAAAAAATGTCAAATATAAACTAAATATTCAGACACCACAAATTAATAACATTAACCGTCATTGGCAATTACAGCTTCAAGACATGTACAGTCAGAAGTAATTAGCTTCTTGTAGCATTGAGGTGTAATGCATCTGTGCTGTTTGTAGAGAAGCAACCCTAAATAATGATGCTCCCAACTCTGCATTTCACTACGGTTATGGTGTTCTTGGGATCAAATGTACCATATCATAAAATTTTCCCAGACCCAGATTGAAGCCTGGATGGAAAGGAATTTTCTTTATAGAATCACTATTAGCCATTCCCCATTGTGCTTTGGTCTGAACCTGACTGAATCCTTCTCCAGAAAGCTGACCTTTAATAATTTTCTAATGTGGATGGGAATTGCTTCACAAAAAGTTACTAAACTGCAAACACTATTTAATGCCGGAGGAGCTGGCTAAACTACAAACTAATAATCATAAGGGATCACATTAAATTACGATGTTAGCATGAATGCTTATTTAAATGCACATACAAAATGCAGAAACTTAACTGGGAGACTTTTAAGGCTGTTTGTGTGTTATGCACACTGTCCATTCGGATACATGCTAGGAGTGTTTTTGTGTAAAAACTTGTCTCATTGATTTTCATTATTAGCCTCAAGACGGGCCTCGCTGTCATGGCAAATTATTCATAACGAGCCCAAGTCTTCAGAATGTGTAGGAAACAACAGCGTAAAAGTGAGATCAAATGGTGTGGTGATATGTTTTGAGCCTATCACGTAAGAGATGTTGGGGTGAGAAACTGGTGGGTGTAATTGGGCTTGGACAAAGTGGACATCTGATTTGTTGCACTCAGGTAAGGCTAATAGTCTTTGAGTAAATGTATAGTCAGGGGTAATTTGGGGGCACAGAGAGATCATAGTCTTGTGAGGCCCAGCAGGCCAGTGCGCTCTAACATTAACACAAAAAAAAGACCTGAAATGTGGGATTAAATAATATTACAGATTTATGTTTATGTTCACTTTGAGCAACACTCAAAATGTACGTTAATATATTTTAAATACTCTTATTTTTGTGCAATATAGTATTGTGCCTTCGTTATAACATTTAATATTTTTTTGGAAAAATACTACAGAAAAGTACCTGTGCTAACATCACAACACACACCATCTAAAACATCCTATTCAAATGTCAGCAGTAAAGTCCCATGTGCTGATAAAATAAGTGATATTCTTATTTATTTGTATAAGATTATATAAAACCTGAGGGCCCTGAGAAGAAATAATTACATAAATACATTAATTCATATAGTAATTTGTACACTTTCAAGGTCTATTTGTTCATCTAATGTTTACATCAGCAGCGGATTGTCCCAAGTATTTGGGCTATATCATGTCTTGAGTCCTCTGGGTGATGGTCCAGGTCAGTAATCAATCTGACTTTATCTTAGTCCAAAGACTAGAGCATAATAGCTCAAAATGCTCAAAAATAAGTGAGAAGCCATCAGTTTGTGGTGACTAGCTAACAAGAGAATAAACCAAGAGTAGCCTGACAGCCCCCTAACCTGTCTAGCAGTAGTTAACAGGCATCTCAAAATGAGCTAACAAGAGCAACCAACTTGACTTCAGTTGCTGTTTTTTGATTATTTACTTTAAAAGATTATGATGTGGGTTTTTAGGCTTTGTGTGGATGGAGGGAGCCCCCATATTTGTAGCCTGTCTGCAAACAGGAAGCTTTTGCCATGAGCTATTAAACTGAAGTGGAATTAGACTGGGATGAAGGGTGAGGTTTGTATGAGTAGGCAGAAGTTTGGCATTTCTTGAATGTCAAAATGTCAGTCATGTCTCTCTGAGTTATGTACTGAAATTTGCATTTGTGTTGCTGTTGCTTTATGTAATTGTAGGATAGATAGAAAATTTGTGTTCACACAGGTATTGTGTAATATCCTCAGTGGATTATGCAATATATGCTGCATGTTCTACATATGATGTAGTGCAGGTCATGCATCTTAATGACTGATGAATATTTGTATTAATTTTTGTTCAGTCTGTGATGGACATTGATATGTTGGTGTATATCAATGTATTGTCTGTAAAACGTGTATGATATAACTGTCAGATCTGACAGGATGAGTGACAGAGTGACTACGTTGTCATCACATTCATGAAACGCTCCCAACGACAAAACAGATAAACCATCAACTATACCATAGTGTCCATGTGGATAATGAGCTGTTGTTTCCTGCAGCGGAAGCCATGCAAGCTCATGTTCGCCAGGTTCTATGTTCCCAAGGCTTTATGTTCAGCATTTTAAATGATACCTCAAAATTGCTATCAAAAACATTAAAGGTCATTCAAGAAACAGAGGGGCAGAGTTTTTTCAACTAAAATGCATTTTGCCTCAGTGTGCTAATTAGCTAACTGTGCAAACTTTGTAATTCAGTCCAATTTTTAAAGAATTTTTGGGAGTATGGAATACAAAAAATGCTTTGTCTGGTTTAAGTGTGGAGCACTGCCCTTCTTTTTCTTGTAATTTGTGGAACCTTTTAGCTTGCAAACTAGCAAGTTGGTAGGATAAAGCAACAAACCCCAGAGGCTATAAGGCTTGGGTTCTTTAACTTTTCTTTAACAGTACCTTTTTAAAAAATATTTCACAACCCTACACTTCCCTTCTCCAGCGGACCACCTTCATACACCAGTATACACATTACAGAAATTCCAGACATATAATTAAATATTAAATCTACACATTTAATGGGATGTCTGAGCCTATGGTCCCTAGCAAGTGTTTCAGTGGCTGTAAAAGTTCTTCAGTGTTCAGTCAAGAGCCTCCTACCAGTAACAAGCTCATCCAACAGGAATTCTTAATCAATAGTCTGTCTTCTGTGGCGTGAAGGTAGAGATGTTCAGCAGAGCTTACATGCACTTATGTTTTTCTCTGTGTTTGAGGTATTTATGTCACTGTAGCACCACTCCTGCAACCACCTGGGATCACGTTGGGACCCCCCAAGGGGGTCATTACCCTACAGTTAAGAGCTCCTCCTAGAAGGGACTATATAGATATAATTGAGTCAAATTAAAAACAGTGAAATGGAGGATTGATGATGATGATGGGCTCAAAGATTCAATTGTTAGCACAAATTTTAATATTGTGAAGTTCAAAAAAAGTGATTACAGTTAAATGTTGCCTATCACTGAATAGATTCTCATTAATGTTAATTGAAATGTTCGTTCACAGCATGTTTTAGTAAGGGAATATGCTTCTAAGCAGAATGTAGAATATTTTTGTATTTCATTTACTATTTGTACTATGTATGTGTGCTAAATATAGTATTTAAATGTACCAGATGTATGTAGTCTTATTTTTATGTTCAAGAAATATGATGAGGCATTACAGAAGCATTGAGCTATTGCCGATAAAAAATTTAAATAAGGGAACATAGGGCCTTGTAAATATAGGATCCTGGAAATATAGGGCTGCTTCAAATTCACACAGAGGGAACTAGTAAAACACAGGATTGTTGCCTCAAATTCCAATGAGACGTCTGTTGATGCTTAGGATTATAGGCCATTTTCTGTTGGCTCCTGAAGGGACACTGATTAAGGTCAAACTGTAATTTTCTCCCTAATTTATTTATTGCCAATACCACTCTCTAGTCGGGTTTCCCCCTATCACACAATGCTACCAGCGAGGGTGAGGGCTAGCACATGCTTTATCTGAGGCTTGTGAAGTGCCACCACATCTTTTTGAACCATGACTGACACAACACAGCCATCAGACAGCATAACATGCTTAAAGGATGGTGCTAATTGCCACTGTTACATCAGCTAAAAGATGGAGGGTTAAACGCACCCAGAGAGAGCAAGACCAATTATGCTCTCACTGACTCCCGGTCAGAAATGCCTGTGGAATAACTGGGGATCGACAATAGGACCAGTGCTTAGACCAAGCCTGCCCCTGGAGATCTATGTTCCTGCAGATAATATATTTTAATATGTTTGGAATTGTAAGAGAACCATGCAGGAAGGTAGACCTCCAGGAGGGGGTTTGGTGATGGTGACATGGTTTGCATTACTCCAGAGCACATACAGCCATCTTCTATGAAAAGATCAAAGGGAAATGACAAAGAAGGAAGACAATTCACTGGAATAGTTCTGTTATTCCTTCATTTATTCTTTCATTCATTCTTTCATTCATTCATTTATTTTATTTTTTTTTAATTGGTTTGATCCATGCACCTTCACATCTGCACACACGTTAAATTTTTCATTAAATTTGTTTTTGTTTAGTTTTTCATTTTGGATTCTGATTTCAGTTTAGTTTCAGTTTGTTTTAAGGGTGCATGAATAGTTTTGTTTTTAATTTCGGAAAAGATAACAGATAAAAACTGAACTTAAGACAGGAGACTGAGCTCGAATCCAGCTTTCCTTAAAAACAGCCAAACAGAAGTGTTCCACTTCTAAATTCTCATTCATGCTCTGAAAAAAACAGAAACTAAAGCTTTTGTCTCAGTAAATCCATTTTGTTTTGGTTAATTTTGCAGCAGACGTTACAGTCTTGGTGTAGTTTTTTAACTGTTGTTTGTATTGCACATTTTTTCACTGCAAGTTTTTGTTTTAGTAATAGCTACAGTTAACTATAATAACCCTGGTGCACAGGGGTGTAAAAAAGGCTGAATCAAAACCTAAAGGAGATAACAGAGATGAATTCATAGACAGTGATGTAGAAAGACAGTGTAATCTAGTAATTAGCCCCAGGTGCCTGTAAAGATTGTGACAAAGGATAAAAAAAAACAACAGCAATTAACAAAAAGTGGAGAGCAAATATAAAGACCATACTGTGAAATGCCAGTGAGCTCTAATGTGAAGCATTATTGTACAGAATATTTATAGCCAACAGTGACTGACAGCAACATTACTGCTATCAAATAGATCATGGTGTTGTGTCCTTCCAGTGAGGAAAAGGAAAGAAAAACTGAACAAGGGAGAAGCTGGATGGAGAATGAATGATTTGATTTTCTGATTCAATAAATATTGGAATAATATTCTCCTCAGATTGTCTGTTCCTGAGGTCCTGGCTCACTGGTGCGTCTTTCTATATTTAGCAGGGATGCCCAGATTGTAGCCTGCCCTGGAAGGCTGTGTGTGTGTGTGTGTGTGTGTGTGTGTGTGTGTGTGTGTGTGTGTGTGTGTGTGTGTGTGTGTGTGTACACTTGTACATGTTGTGCATCCACTGCCATCAGAGCAGATGCCTAAGGCCCAGCACAGTCACACTGCATTGAAACACACATAATACACACTCTTCAAATCACCACACTGTGGCCTCTGAAGCACCGCAGAGTGCACACAGTTGTATCTGCAGTGGTTATGAAACAGAAATGGGCATGGAATTCTTGCCAAGCATCTGGATTAACACTTTCTTTGTGTTGTTACAAGTTACTTCCTAACTCAATAGCAACGAAGCTAAGACTCTTCAAGAATTACACTGCATGGACCGCCTCTGTTTAACTCACTTGAATCAAGCTATTTTATAAATAAAGGTGGCAAAATGAGTCCTTTAGATGGACAGCTTAAAAGTAACACTTATAGTTCCCTGTGGATACTTCAACTGTGGGTCCAGTTGAGGTTTTTTTTTTGTTTGTTTTTTTTTAATAAAAAGCCATTAAAGAGGCCCTTAGGGAAAATTCTGTTATGGACTAGAGATACCAAAAAGGTTCTATGAAGTAATGCCATAAAAGGACTACTTTTGGTTTCCTAAAGAACCTTTCAGCTGATTCAGTGGTTCCTTCAGCTATGCAAGGGTTTTTATTTTTTAAGAACCATGCATGAAAGAGTCCAAAATGGTTCTTTTGTGGCACTTGTCCAAAGGATCCTGTTTGGTAGCTCTGTTTTTGAACATGGATGATTTAAGTTTTGTGAGTGAGATTATCCAGCACTGCTCAGAAGAGGATGGATGCTGGTTCCTCTCAGTCTTTCTTCCTCGTGCTCTTAGATTTTCTTTTTGATTCTGGGTTCATGTTTCTTCTTTGTTCTCTTGAAGAGTTTTTCTTTTTGAGTCGTGGTTCCTCTCAGTGGTTCCTTATCATGCTCTTAGAGTTTTTTCCTTTTGTCTTGGTTCCTCTCAGTGGTTCTTCCTCATGTTTATGGGGAGTTGTTTTTTGTTTTGTTTTTTTGTCTTTTAATCTTAGTTCACATCTTTGCCACACTTTTTATGTAAGTTTTTACGTCTTGGTTCCAGTAAGTAGTTCATCATCATGCTCTTAGAGTTTTCCTTTTGAAATCTGGGTTCCTCGTGTTGTGTCTTCCTCAGGGTCTTTCTCCTTTTGAGTTTCTCCTTTTGAGTGTTGGTTCTTTCCAGTGCTTTTTCCACATGCTGTTTTAGAGTTTGTTTTGCCACTGTCTCCCTCAATGAGTCTCATTAATTGTCTGGTCACCAAATTATGGAAAGCTGCTTTGGGACATTTTTCTGCTGAAAAAAAGAGCTAAAAATAGAATTGAATCAACTATGCCGAGCATTGTTGTTTCTCAGAATTCTAGTATTAAAGCAAGATCTCTAATGGAAATTTGAAATAGTTTATTTTCTAGTAATGCTTAGATCTTAGATCTAGACGCATATGAACTTGAGTGACATCCCATTCTTAATCCATAGGGTTTAATATGATGTTGGCTCACCCTTTGCAGCTATAACAGCTTCAACTCTTCTGGGAAGGCTTTCCGCAAGGTTTAGCAGTGTATATAAGTAATTAATGGCTATTAATTAATTCACAAACATTTTAAAGTCATTAATAAGCATTTATAGATAGATAAAAAAGATCAACTGTGACTGTTTGCTTGCCAAATAGTGAGCCAACATTCATCTATCCTGTTTAGACTCAGATCTTGCTCCACTGGTGTTTATGGGAATTTTTTGACCATTCTTCCAGAAGCACATTTATGAGGTCAGATACTGATGTTAGACGAGAAGGCCTGGCTCACAGTATCCATTCTAATTCATCCCAAAAGTGTTCTGTTGGGTTGAGATCAGGACTGTGCAGGCCAGTCAAGTTCTTCCACACCAAACTCGCTCATCCATGTCTTTATGGACCTTGCTTTGTGCACTGGTGCGCAGTCATGTTGGAACAGGAAGGAGCCATCACCAAAATGGGATCGTTGGGAGCATGAAATTGTCCAAAATCTCTTGGTCTGCTGAAGCATTAAGAGTTCCTTTCACTGGAACTGAGGGGCCTAGCCCAACTCCTGAAAAACAACCCCACACCATAATGCCCACTCCACCAGCGTGGTTCTTCACTCTAGAGAACACATCTCTGCTGCTCTAGAGTCCAGTGGCGTAGTTTTACATCACTGCATTTGACACTTTGCATTGTGCTTCGTGATGTAAGGCTTGGATGCAGCTGCTTGGCCATGGAAACTCATTCCATGTAGCTCTCTATGCACTGTTCTTGAGCTAATCTGAAGGCCTCATAAGGTTTGGAGGTCTGTAGCGATTGACTCTGCCGAAAGTTGGCGACCTCTGCACGCTATGTACCTCAGCATCCACTGACCCCACTCTGTCATTTTACGTGTCCTACCGCTTTGTGGCTCAGTTGCTGTCATTCCCAATCACTTCCACTTTGTTATAATACAGTAGCAAGGAAATTTCACAACTGGACTTGCACAGGTGGCATCCAATCATGGTACCACACTGGAATTCACTGAGCTCCTGAGATCAACCGATTCTTTCACAAATGTTTGTAGAAGTAGTCTGCATACCTAGGTGCTTGGTTTTATACTGCTGTGGCCATGGAAGTGATTGGAACACCTGAATTCAATTATTTGGATCTGTCATTGAATACCTTTTGGAAATATAGCGTAGCAAATCACACACACACACACACACACACACACACATCTAAGCCGCTTCTCCTTCTGGTGGATGTAACAAATCATGATCTTATTAATATGAGTTAATCATTACTGTCATAACAGCCTTGTAACTGCAGGCTCTGCAGTCTACTGATGCCCAATACGTGCAGAGCAGTAACCAGTAGCACTTTACAATAAGACTACCCTTATAAAGAGTTTATAAATTGTTTCAATTTAGTTTATTAATGGTTATTAATTATTTCACAAACATTTTAGTCATTAATAAGCATTTATAGATAGATAAAAAACAGCAACTGTGACCGTTTGCTTGCCAAATAGTGAGCCCATGTTCATCTATACTGTTAAGACTCAGATCTCGCTCCATTGGTCAACTTTATACCTGTCAGCTTCATCAAACATAACTGATCATTTTCTTGCCCCAGACTGGGTTGGCTCACCGCTCAGCCACACGAGGGCACTCTCACGCACAGTGAGATGACAAGTACACATACACACATATTCACACATCGCTACACAAATGCATACACATGACCATGACGCTGCCACCCCAGGGCACATGTAGGGTGAAAAATCATGACTCAGAGGTCAGACAGAAAAAGAGATGTGGAGTGGATATTATAAAGCTACATGCATCTGGAGGAGAGGAAGGAAACAGTTGATACGGTTGTCTTGCTTTAACAATGTCAATAGAATAACCTTGGCAGGTACCAGGTAAAGTGACACCCAACATGAATTTTGTTTACTTGATAAAGACATTATCCTCAGTATTTATGGAGTTCTCCTTATTGGATTATGAGAAATCAATCAGAGCAATCAATCTGGCCTAATCAGACAGCTGATCCATAAATAAGAGCCTGAGTGTCCTGCAAACCTTGCAGTTTTCCCAGATACTTCTGGCTGGGAGAACTGATGTAGACTGCTGTAGGAAGGAATCCCTGAATATTTTGAGCCACTTACCACTGATTAAATATAGTAATCCATTCTGCCAAGGCAGTCAAGAGAGGGTATGACACAGTGGTTCAATTACAGAGCAATAAATCAAAATGAACCTAATGAATGATAGCTAATTACTGAGCTGAATAAGCATGACATCTAAATGGGCTTTCCACAGTCAATGATTAGAATACTTTAAACGGCATTTAGGGGGCTTTCCTGACAGCTTTGCAAGAATCCAACTAGATAAAAAGAAATATCTGCCATTTGGCAACATAGATTACTAGTTTTCCTCATATTTTTCAAAGAACCAAAAGACTTTTTCTCAGAATGCTCGTGTTCATGTGCTATATAACACTGCCCAGGTTGAGTTTCAGTATTAAAGAGCACAAGTGTTAACTAGGAAGTGTCATGATCTTGGTCTCGAGTGCAACAGTCTAAGGAGACCACCCGCCCAACCATGCAATGAAAAAGATCTGAAACATGAGATTAAACCACATTACATGTTTGTGTTCATGTTCATTTTGAGCAATGCTGAAAATTTGTTAGGTTCAAATTAGCCTTATTGGCATGCAGTATCATACTGTCTCTACATGATAACAGTTTTTTGTGTAAGATCACAAGTCATCTGTTCACAGTAGATTTTGGGTGGGGGAAATTTGATTCTTAGATGCATCGCGATGCGGACCATGGACGATTCTGAATCGATTCACAAATGTCAAAAATCAATTTTCTAAATTTTAATTGATAACGTAATTTTGACGGGACAGTCAGTGGTGGCACACTACTAAAGCTAGTGCAGGGGTCGCCACCCAAATGTTAATCAGAGTCATTTTGTCTTTTCAACAAAAAAAACACGCCACCTTGTTGTTGACTCAAAAACAACATTTTGGTTGTATGTGTCTCGGCACATCCTAATCTGCTAGTACAGGTTAAAAATATAATACAAACAAAAACACTGATTTACCTTGCTCTCCTTTAATCTTTATCTCAGTTGTAGCTGCTTTTCTTGCATCACCAACTGGAAACTAGAACAGTTTACTGTAAAATGCCTCTCAATGTTCTAGCTACATTTTATGAGGCTGAAGTCGCTTCTCATTCGCCAGCTTCTTGTTCGAATTTTCCCGTTCCACCTTAAATAGTGCTTGAGGTGCCAGAATGTAACTGCTGCACAATTTAAGGTGGAACGGGTTCAAACAAGCTGGTGAATGAGAAGCAACATCGGCTTCACGTTTTTTAGTGTTAAACAGTTCCTCGTTGCAGATTAAACGTATCAGGAAAACGACTGATTATAAAGATGTATTCGTCTCCAAATTATGGATGTTCATCTAAAATCTTTCTCTTTGCCTTTTCGTTAGCTACTCGATAGGTGAATTAGCGGTTATAAGCTACATTAACTCCAGCGTTTAAGACCATTTACTCTAAAAAAAAAAAAAAAAAAAAAGAAAAAACCTCTGTTTGGTCAGTAAAACAACTTTGCAGACCCCTGAGCTAGTGTATGGAAGCACTTTGGCTTCTATGGAGCTGAAGGGGAAAATCATATTTCGTTTTCCGTCCGGTTGTACTTGCTGCCAACCAGATGACCATCGAGCAATCGATGTCAAAGCTTCCACCCAGGTCGGACAGGACGAAGTGAACTAGTGAACAACGAACTCTGTCACAATTTTTATTGCCAAGGATTTTTGTCTGTTCTCATCGTTGAGAACCCGGGCTTTCACACTATGTTGCACACTTAGGAGCCGAGATCTTATTTCACCATAACTGCGCGTTTTGTCACAGATTTGTTGGCAGCAGTGTCTCATTTGCTCTAAACATGGGCAGTAAATAAGAGCCTTCCAGTTTACTTAACAAACCACTTCCATTTGGTTTATTAATAAAAGATATTGGAAGTAAATCCATTGTGGACTATTATAAATACTTTGCTTTAAAAGTACCAAGTCCTCAGACAGAACGAAAATAGAAATCCTGAATAGAAAGAAAAGATGCATCAAGATCATAATCATTTTATAATCGCATCGCAGCTCTCTGAATCGTAATTGAATCGAAACATGAGGTGCCTAAAGATTCCCATCCCTACTGTACATATTATTTAATTACTGAATGTACATTTGAGTAAATTTTCATTGTACCAACTTAATCTAAAGTTTACATCTGCAGTGGACCTTGAGCCCTTGAGCCACATCAAACCTTGTGAGGCCCAGGCCCTGGGCACTGACTTCAGTGGCCCAGTCAGTAATTCATTCCTGGGTGTTGAGAACAGTGACAATGTCTGAAAATGTTCTCCATCTGACCCAAATACTGAAGACGTGTCGACTGACGACCTCTCCCATTATCACAATGACTTGAATGAATAGCTAAACATAAGTAGTGCCACTGTCATGGCCCATGAAGCTGCTGCTTTGAAAAGGTCATAATAACCCTTTCAAATAACATTTTTTACTGAGAGACTGTGTGAGTGAAAGCATTTAGCTTTATTCTAGAAATGGAAAATAATACATAAGTTGGATGCAAGATCATTATTTGCATTCTTGGTCCTGATCTTCATATGCTCCTCTATAATGCTTAAATAGCTTCATTGATGACATTACATTTCTTCAGATGCATCAAAAGTATGGGCACACAAAACCAACTACACAAAGTTTCCGCAGTGATAGAATTTCTTAGACAAATCTGATCAGGCTGCAGGGTTCAGTGTTGTCTGATGAACTGTTTCTTTGATAATCTGACTGATTAACTGATTCATTCAATTTGACAATGCCTCCTTCTTACAACTACTGTCTCTATTCTTTGTTTTTCTTCCCATTTCTTTCCCCCACTTTCCCCCTGTCACTCAGAAATGGTATATTTGCATGAGGGATGAGGAGATAATGAGGAAAGTGCGGATATACTTGACAGATGAAGAAATATGAGAAGCAGGAACGGACCAGAGAAGGGTTTGGAGGACTGTAGGGTTCCTCAGGCTGTTCTTGAGTACCATATGTCTGGATCAATCCTGGGGAAGAGTGCTTGGAGAAACGTGTGGAGTTTCCATAAGTGTCTGTTGGAGAGTTTTCTTCAAGCTGCCTTGCAGCTAAAACTGAGAGTTTCAGACTGATCTGGAGTGCAAGCCATTCTGGCAACAAGCATTTCATGCCTCTGGACTAAACCAAAACTACCCCTGCCCTCATTAGACAAGAGAGAGAGAAATGCTGTTGGGTAAGAAGAGACCCCATTTTCGATGTCATTTGTATAAATGATTTATAGTGATCCTGGGCAGCCTACTGGTACCAGTCTGCCAATTGCACTTTGTGTCATTGGCATCAGCGCCTTGTCTGACAGTAGATGGAGAGGTGGTGATGGATCATTGTCTTCGCATGTGACACACTTCAGATTTGTGGAACGCTGTTTCGGGGTAAGAACTGTCACTCAGACTTACTGCAAGGATACAGGGGATATTTTCAGTAAAGGGCGAGCTAATATGGATAGGTCAGGAGGCATTAATCGTCTTTTAATCATCTGCTGTTTATCTTTTTATCTTAAAAAACAACTTTCTATATTAGTAAAATATACTGTATCAAAACATTGTTGAGAAAGGTAAATACCCTGAAAGAAAAATGTGCTCAGGTGCTGTATTTTAATCAATTTGACATGGCTTTTTATGTTATCATCTAGTAATCATCTTTTTTATCCTTATAGATAATAGTGGGAATTGACTATTTTGATATAGAGTGGCTTCAACAAGTATTTTTGGCAATTAAAATGTTTAAGGTTCATTGGAGATAAAAAAAAAGTCATTTATTATAAACAGATCATTCTGTGATTATGATTTTCTTTTTGGGACAGTTTTCCTATAAAAGGCAGTTGGTGTGTTTCAGATGTCATTTGAGCAGCTTCTTAGCAGATTTCCATCTAAAATGCCTTTGTACACTCCTGAGGTAATGATCCTTTCATTGAATGCAAGCTCAACAACACCACTATAAGAAAAACAGCCCTAGATATTGAGGATTGTGTTTCCTACCTTAGCGTAGGCTTTCAGGCTTTCTCCACACATACCAACTATCACTTTGATGCTGTGCTCAAAGTGTTTTTCTATAAACAATTATAAAATGTGTGTGTGTGTGTGTATATATATATATATATATATATATATATATATATGTATATATATATATATATATATATATATATATGTGTGTGTGTGTGTGTGTGTGTGTGTGTGTGTGTATATGTGTATATATGTATATATGTGTGTGTGTATATGTATGTATGTATGTATATATATTATATATATACAAGTACTTTTTGGGGCTGCTGTAAATACAACTGGATCAAGAAAAGTCATAACAGAAACAATAGGGCTATTGAACGTTCAGTGTTTGGGCCCCTAAATCAAGGTGTGTGTGTGTGTGTCTAGACTCCCAACAGCCTGAATTTACGTTGCCATCTTTAGTGATAATGATTGGAAGTTCGATTTACTGAACCGATTCTTTTAAACTTTCTGTTTAAATGAATCGAATGTCCAGCACAATGATTCATTGATTCACAAGTCAGTTCCTTTCACTTAACATAACGCGTAGAGCACAAACACAGAACGCACTCTACGGAGAAAGTTATTTATATATATTTTTAAGTTACAAATTGTGATTATGGTTTTATTAGAATTTAGCTTAGAAAACACACGTACAGTGATCAAAGCGGTCACCAACCCTGGTCCTGAAAATGAACCGCCCCTAACTTCAACCATGTGCTCACGGTAATCAACCTCTTACCTGACTGGCTGGATCAGACGCATTAGCGTTTAGTAAGGGTGCGGGGCGCTAGAGGTTAGAACTTGACTCCGCTGGGCTGCTGACCTCTGGTGAAGATGCTACAAAAAGCTCGGTTCAGTTGGGACATCGGTGAGTCGGTTCGGCTTTGTTGAAAAGCACTCGGTTCGCGCACGAGTCGGTCATCATCGCTTAGTGAAACTATCAGAGGGTCGCGTGGCTGAGCGCGAACAGAGGCGTCTCGTGGGGTGATGCTCACGGACACAACCTGAACTCATAAGCACACGATGTTGTTCGTTTGTTCGCCTTAGTAAAATGAAGACTGCGACGCTGTTAACCAGCAGAATTATTTAATGACGTGTAAAGGCGGGAGAGCCAGTAAGGCACATTTTGAATGGATGTGATGTCTCCACACAGCGGGGCTGCGTCTAGCAGAAAGAACTGACTTCAAATGTCGCCTCTTTCTAAACGAAAGAGCAAAAGAGGTCAACAAGGCGCTGTAAACGAGTGACATGCTCTATGAAGAAACACCGTCAATGAACCAGTATGAGCTTCGACTCGGCGAGCTGCTCTGAGGTACCGTGAGGCGGCGAAAAGGGGCAGTTATCCGGGGGAGCCAGGAGCCGGCTGTCGGGGGCAACACTTCTCCTTAAAACAATCTTCACAGACTCGCAGAGCGGTAAGAGAGTTTAGATGTTTTATGTACCCAGCTTTTCTTTTAGAAAGACAACCTGAGCACCGAAAGAGTGAATTCATGTCTCTAGGTAAGTCAGTGCTTTGGCAGCCTGTTTATTCGCCCTGAATCCTTTTCCATAAGACTTCTGTTATAACTGGCCTTGTAGCTTCAATACAGAACTGATGACTAAACCCCAGACGTCGCTTGGCTGAGGGAAAATGGGTAAAACTGAACTTCCATGAACCACAACTTTCATATAATTAAGCTCAGGAGATTTTGCTGTAAGCGTTACTGATTAATAACGGTTTGTGTCCACAAAACCAAACCCGTTAAGTGTTTTGTTGGTTGCTAATGGTACTGTTTCCGCATTTCAGTGGGTTAATAACCAATGTAATGTGCCGTTCCCATTAGAAAGCAAAGCCATTACGCGGGGCTGTGTCTGTAATTCTGAGGTTGTTATAGCCCATTACTGACTGACACTGACAGTATTAGTTGGTATCTGAGGGCTTTTCGCGCCACGCAGCATGACGTCTCGCTGTGCTGTACTCAAGGAACATCCACGCGCTCCAGAACGCAGAACGGACTGCGGCACGTGCGCGAGCTTTGGCGGGAAAAAGCTATTTAACTAGTGTTTATGGTTCCAGTGTCTTTTATCTGAACTGTATCCGAAATGTTATTAATAACGGCGCAATGAAAATGCTCTCGAGTTAAAGGCGCGAATAGCCTACCTGCCTATGTATGTCATTTGGGGTGCTGCGCGCGAGGTCACTTCATTAGAAACAGAAAAGAAGTGTTGGTCATTAACATGCTCGTGAAGGCAGATAGACGCTTAATTTGCTTATGTTGTCCATTCATGTGGTTACTTGCTTAATTGCTCTTTATCTGACCACGTGCGCTCATTACCAGCAGCATCTACTGTCCATAATGAGGGTGCTGCTCAGCATGGAAAACAAACAAGCAGTTCTATTAAAAGGTGTGCAAATACATTAAGAAAACCTTATTATTATTATTATTATTATTATTAAGAAGAAAAAGAAGACAGAAAAAGAAGAAGTACAGGCAAGTATTTTTGTTAAGCACTTTCCAACAACTTGATATTTCATGTTATAATTATATAATAATAGTAATAGTAATAATAACAACTATAAAACACTACTAATAATAACATACTATGTATAAAATAGCAACACCATCAATAATTATAACATTTAATGAACATAATATTGTTTGTATTGCTTTTTGTTGTTAACCGTGTTATTCATAGTTCATTCAGTTATTATTCAGACTTTCATTGATTATTACTATTTTTGGGGATCTCATTTTCTAGTTCTTGTCTAGCGTCCGGTCTGTGCCTGTTATCCGTCTGAGATAAATCCTGACAAGATCTTCATTATTGACACAGTAGAGGTGTAAGGACACACGAAATGCATTATTTGATTTGATGTGATGCAGTGGTGTCATGATTTGATACCTTTTGTTTTTTTTTTTCAGAGAGCTTGAAAATGTGCCTTAAGCTCATATGTTATTGTTTCTGTTAGCAGTTTATCAGCACATTTAACATGATACAATTTTTGAGACAAAAGTTTGTGTTTTATATTTCAATCTTGTGTTCTAGCCACACGCTAATACGATATCTTCATGCTAACACTGTAGCCACAAGCTAGCATGGCAGTCACGATACAGTGATACCATATGATGGAAGACAGTTAAATACAATACAGTATGATTGTTATACCCTGTGCCCCCACTGTATGCACTACATCCCATTTATTTCTCCCATTAGCTTGCAGCCGGATTGCTTAAAGGCATTTAGTTAGTAAGAACTGGTGTGTGGGCACTCTTTCAGCTGAACTCTCCCAAACTCTCCATTGAGGAACGTTTTACCTTGAGCTTAATCAGCGTTAGTGTCTTTTTGTTAATATTTGTATGTGAGGGGAAATATATCACTATATGACTAAAGTAAATTTAGGCTTTTAAAATTCACTGAGTCACTGAATGCGTGTAACCCGTTTCATCACTGTGTATAGTTATGATTTTTTTTTCTCATTCAAGCTGCACACTGATGTATTATTATGCTATGTTTTTTTTTCAGGCAATATTAGGTATCTCAGATAAGACCAAGTGTTAATTTACATCACAATATGTTTTTCTTCTACATCATGTGTATCTTTAGTCTCACTGAGTCAGATGAGTTCACCTAACGGGAGTACATGTCTGGGGGAAATTCTCAAATGTTTCGTGCTGGTTTGCAATGCTACATTCCCCTGAAACCTACCCAGATTCCTTTAGTCTAAGCTTTTAATATTGTATTGTTTTGTATAAAAATTGTATTCAGAGTTTTTGACAGTATTTTTAAAAATGTGACATATCATGCATTGTAAACATTTCTTGAATCATTACAACATTATATTTTTGCCATATCGCCCTCTTCTAGTAACAAATATCTGATTGGATGTTACCACTTTATGCTATTATCTGATTTTATTCATTTCTTTTTTAATGGATTGATTATTACATTGTTACATTACATTTGATTATTCTTCCTTCCTTCTTCTTAAAGTTTGCAATCAGAAAAATTTAGGAAACATTTCATCAATTGCAAAAGTTTCTTCAAATTAGTTACAAGTTTGTCCATAGGAGGGATGCATCAATCATGAATCTTCAAATCAAACTGGCATTTCAAATTTTTAGTTTCAAATCAGCTGCCTATTTAAACAACATGAATGAAATAAAGTGCTGTATTAAAACAAGCGATGTAGCAGGAGTCATGCATAATTATGCCAAAGTATTGCGGTATAAGTGTAGCAGCAGCATTCAAATACAGCATGAGCGCACTCACTTGACTTGCATTCTTTACGGCATTAAACTGCAGCACAGATTGCAAACACATTAAGAGCAGTTTTTTGTAGTTAACTGAAATACTGTGCACGTATGCTAAGCTGTTGGATTTTAAAGCATCCATCTTTTTCTCTGTCTCTCTCTGTAAGCAAGGTTAAGGGTTAATCAAGGTCTTTAGAAGCATTCCATCAATAGCTAACATGGTTGGTATCTGTGCGTATGATATGCGTATGGCGAGTTATTGATAAAAGCAAGGCTGCAGTTAAACACTGCAGTACTGGAAATTGCTGATATGCATTATTGCAGTAAATGTGCGATAAGTATGCATTATTCATTCTGTGTTCGTGTGGATGTAAATGCGACTGTCTGCCTTTTTTATGCATTTGTTCACTGTGTGTGTGTGTGTGTGTGTTTATAAGTATTCATTTATTCACTGTGTGTTTTCTTGATGGATGAGTGCGGTTATTGCCCTTTCCCCCTTTCCTTTTCCATACTGTCTTTTTTATATATTTATTTATTTTTCAGGGATGGGGGAGCAATTTTCCATCTCAACCATAATACAACAGTGTTTCTCTGAGAATGAGAGGTCAAAGGAGAGGAAGGGAAATTGTGCCTAGTCTGCCTGAAAAGACACATGAGAGGCAAATTCTGTCCGGCAGGCACAGTCACATACACGCACGCACACACACATATACACACACACATGTGCACACATGCACACAAAGAGGCAGGACAGACTGCTCCGTTCCAGTTGGTCAGGACCAGTTTGGACCACCCCTGTTTAGAAGACATCTAACTGAGAAAGATTTGCCTGATCATATTGCAGTCTGTCGTTTAGTGTACAATTACAAGTGCTGCAGAAATAACAAGGATAATTAGCAGCTAATTTAAAACAGCATTGTCTAAACAGCACATCGTGCATACCATGATTAGCAAAAGAGCATGCAGAATAGTAAAATACAACTGACATGATTATAAATGGGCCAGTATACATTTTACCAAAAATTATTTATGCTTGTTGGTTCGCAATTGTTAAAACATTCATTGGGAACATTTGTTATCAGTCAAGATGCTCACAGCACAAAATAAACAAATTTTGTGTTTGGTCACAAGATAATTTGTATATTACAGCCAACTGAAAAATCTAATATTAGGATAATGGTCAACAAACAACTTACTGTGCTTCCTAGTAATAATAATACAAATCCAAAAGGACAATTTTAATTTAGAGATAGATCAGGGAAAAAAGAGGTTAAGCAAGAGATTATATATATATATTATATATATATTTAATGAAGAGATTATTTAGACTATATACAGTCTGTACATATATTCATACTGTACATAAGAAAGGCTGAAGATAAGTAATAGTTTATGTCTGTTTGAGTTCTGTCCGCCACCATACTGACTCACAGTGACTGTCAGCCTATCAGATATCCATTCCTATAACACACACAGATGCGTTTAGGCACACACGCACACTCACTGTAGATATTGTTGTATGTGGATTCTCAGTGACATTCCCAGTGGGAAGGAGTCTCATGTGATTCTTTATTCCTGCTGAACAGCACTGAGGTGAGGTGAACCACCATCACACACAGACACACACACACTGTTTTTACAGAATATTATTAGATCAGACTAATGTCCCATACAGGCAGTAATACACAAAAGTTAAAAACCACCTTTCATTTAATTTCCAGTCAAAATGCCCATTAAGTTCAAGTTATTAATTTTCAGGCGGTATTTCTGAGGAGATTAAATATAATATAACTAGTTTGTATAAGGAAGAGGAGCACAAACATAAAATAAGAGAAAAACATTTCCAAAACATACATTTCCAGAACTAGTGTTCAAAGAATTTGTGAAAGTCCACCACAAGTTTAGATGACAATGACTCAATTCTGAAGAATTGTTAAGCATCTGGCACTGAAGCTTCAGAAAGGTGAAATTAAACCTGTTTTGAATGTTTGGATCTGCAGCTTGAACAGATAACTTAATGTTATCTTATCGAGCATGCTAAAACCAAACAGTGCTACCACCATCGTATGTGTCTCATTCCAACTAAGCAGTACTCTGCTGACATAATTTAGGTGATAAAAGCCAATGGAGGACAGCAAAAATTTAGTGACAGAAAGCCATAGCATTTTAGTTCACAGGCCATACACACCACTCCGCCTTGGTTCTAGCTAACTGATGCCAAAATGACACTCATTCAGAGGATATCTGAGAGTGTAAAGTTGAGTGGCCGAGTAAAAGCCAAAATAGTTCTGTGGTGTATATAGCTACTGAGCTATTATGCCTAAGACCACCGCACACAGGTCCTGAAATGTCCAAATTTCTGAAAAAACATTGTTTTTAAGGTGCGCACTGCACCGATGCTCAGAGACTGTGAGCACTGCTCAACTCCTCAGTGTGTCACAGTGTGCCACTGAGCATTTAGTAATTACTACGTTAAATTAAAACCACACTGAGACCACAAAAAAGCCACAGTAGATAACATGGCTTCAAATTTACACAGAGAAAGGCAGTTAGTCTTAGTTAGATAAACAGATCTCAGCTGATGTTACAGCCTAGCATTTTTCAGCTCACTAACAAAGAGCAATTAGTGAAGTACTAAACTGATGTATATAAAATAAAAAGCTCAAAACACATGCATGTGTCAAAACAGCTACAGGAATTTGCCTTTTCCAAGTATCAAAGCATGTCTGTTGAAAGAAGATGACAATTCCTTCTGCTTTATGTTCATATTTTAAAAGAAACTTTACCCATGCTCAGAACCCTGATGTATGCCCATGTTTCTTGCACATCAGGCTTCAGATGGCACTGTTCTCCCTTGATCTAATGAACAGAGCAGTCACACATCATGGTCCGTTTTAGTTTAACCTGCTAAGTCTCAAACGTTAGACATTAGACTGATCTCGGCTGATGAACCGTGTTTAGTGGTAAATTGCATTATTTGTAGTGGAGCATTAATTCATATTCAACTGTCACTGCTGAATGAGTAGCTCTTTGGTCAGTTTTAATGGTTTGTGACAGCAGTGGACGACTGTGAGCCAGGACACACTGACACACACACACACACACACAAGCCACTCTGATTTACAGCTTTCTTTCCCAAGCCTGCCTAACATCATTTCACTCAAAACTCAAACACACACACACACACACTCGCTCTCTCAGCATTTCTCGTCTCACATACTCGCACATACAGGGAAGCTGATCTCTGATGACACAGGATGTGTGTCACAGTGCGGCGCACATGCTCGATCGGCTCGGACAGGGCTGGGGTCTGTCAGTGAGTGAGACAGAGAAAGAGAGCAACGAAGAGAGAAAATAGAAATGTGTAGGGGGAGGATGAGTGAGATTAATATAGTACATTGCCGCTCTGCAAAAAGACAGTGTGTGTAATATACACCGACTGGCCACTTCAAAAAGTACACCTCCTTATATCTACACTCTTTGTCAATTTTATCAGCTCCACTTACCCTATAGGAGCACTTTGAATTTCTACAATTACAGACTGTAGTCCATCTGGATAGGACCTCCACAGAGCAGATGTTATTTAGATGGTGGATCACAAAGGAACTGGTGGTGGACCTGAGGAGAGACAAGGCATCGGTGACCCCTGTGTCCATCAGCGGGGTCAGTGTGGACACTGTGGATGATTACAAATATCTGGGTGTGTATAGTGACAATAAACTGGACTGGGCTAAGAACACTGATGCCCTTTACAGGAAGGGCCAAAGTCGTCTCTATTTTCTGAGGCGCCTGAGGTCCTTCAACATCTGCCAGACTATGCTCAGGATCTTCTATGAGTCTGTGGTGGCGAGTGCTATCCTCTATGCTGTTGCATGCTGGGGAAGCAGGCTGAGGGTGGCAGATGCCATCAGACTCAACAAATTGATCCGCAAGGCCGGTGATGTTGTGGGTGTGGAGCTGGACTTGCTGACGGCAGTGTCGGAGAGGAGGACACTGTCTAAACTGCGGGCCATTATGAACAATGGCTCCCACCCACTCTACGACACGGTGATGAGACACAAGAGCTCATTCAGCTCAAGACTCATCGTACCAAAATGCACCACAGAGCGCCACAGAAAGTCATTCTTACCTGTGGCCATCAAACTCTATAACTCCTCCCTCAGTGTGTGATTCACAAAACTCAATACCAAACTGTTCATATGTGCAATAACAACAATTGTGTGTGCAATAACTCAGAGGGACACTAACTTAATTTAAATAATTTAATAATTGTAACTGCTTTATACCTGATGTTTCATATTACTATCAAAATCACCGCCACCTTACTATATTCTTAAATACTTAAATCTGGTGTACATACTGTAAATTCTCTATATTGTCTTAAATTATTAGTAAAGTGTTTATTTTTACATAAATGGCTGCAACTGTAACAACTGCAATTTCCCCCTGGGATCAATAAAGGAATCTGAATCTGAATCTGAATTGTCACCTCTGCAATAACACTGACATGGTGGTGGTGCGTTAATGTATGTTGTACAGGTATGAATGGATCAGACACAGCAGTGCTGCTGGTCTTTGTGTTGGACATCTTCTAGTCCTTCATCAGTGGTTACAGGATGCTGCCCAGGGGACACTGTTGGCTGGATATTTTTGGTTGGTGGACTATTCTCAGTCCAGCAGTGACACTGAGATGTTTAAAACTCCAGCAGTGTCTGATCCACTTATGCTAGCACAACACACACTAATATTACACCATTGCAATTGTGCCGCTGCAGTGTTAATAACTTTAGTTCCTCAAACAAAGTAAAAATATTTGGACCCATAGTTCAATTCCTCACTCTCACAACTTATATATTAGTTTCATAATAATTAATACCTTGTAATTTCACAATTCTTGTGAAATTACAGTTGGCCTCTCCACTGGCTCTGTTTCTGCTTCTCTCTCTCAGCCAGTGATAGTGCTACTAGCATAATGACAGAAGTTTGTTACATCACAACACGAGACAAGTGTCCTCCGACACAAAGGGAAACGTGTTGGAGAGACAGCGTGTCTGTCCGTATTTGTTTAACGTCCTTTCCCCCTTGTCTTTTCCCCCAGTCTTGTTCTAAGGGGTTATCATTCACCCATGGCTGGGTTTCCATGGCCACAAGGGTTGAACCAATCAGAGCGCAGGACCACCATGTGCTCCTGACGAGGAGAAGAGCCCGCTGGCGACACAGATGCTAGTGTGCTAAAGCTAACCCAGTATCCTTCTGTCTCCTCCTCTCTGTCACCTCTCCCTCATTTACCCCTCTTTGACTCCCCTCTTACTTTGTTCTACCCTATTGTGAACTCTCTGCTGCTCTTTCTGCCCCTCTGCTGTTTTAGACAGCCTAATGTTATTCATAATGAGTTCTGGTTTGTCACTGTTTTTCTCCTTCAGGGAAGACATGAATAATGAGCAAAAGAAAAGATGGGAGGGAGAGAAGAGTGTCCCCTCAGACAAACAAGTGCTAACTCAACTTGTTTAGACAGTCGAAAAAGGATTTTGGTTAGGAATGTAACTCCCCCTCTAGACGTCTGTGTCTGAGGCGTATATATTTATAACGGGTGCGTGTGTGGTTTAGGGAGACACAGAGAGCAGCAGAGAGTTTGCAGAGTTGAAATGTCGTACATCAGAATGAAGGGAGCAGGCTATGTAAATATTTTTCCATCTTCACAGCGACAAGCTTTTTACTGCAGCATAAACCCCTAAAGCCTGGACCCAGTTTTAGAGATTCTGCTATGTGCACAGCCATACACATAATTTACTGTGGAGACACTGGGGACAGGTTTCTACCACTTTTTGGAATACCAGATTTTGTCCCCACCAATTTTCGAAAGTATGGTTTTTTGAAACTCGTTTAATGCTTTGGAGCAGAAGCTTGTGCAAACTTTTTCTCAAAACATTCATACCTCACAATTCAAATGACACTGGACAATCTAGTGAAGACAGTGTACATTGATGATAAGACTTTATAAGGTTTGTTTTTGGGCAATCTATGTAGTTTCTGTTGTTTTCCCCAGGGCTTACACCTATATAGAAGTAGGTGTAAAAATTTAGAAGGCAGTACTGCACAACACAGACTAACATACCACTACCACGTCAGTGTTACTGCAGTGCTGAGAATGGTCCACCACCCAAATAGTACCTGCTCTGTGAGAGTCCATAGGGTCCTGACCACTGAAGAACAGGTTAAAAGGGGGTAACAAAGTAAGTAGAGAAACAGATGGACTACAGTCTGTAATTGTAGACCTACAAAGTGCACCTATATAGTAGAGCTGATCAAATGGAAAATGAGTGTAGAAAGAAGGAGGTGGTCATAATGTAATGCCTGATCTGTGTATTGTATTTATAATTGTATTGTTACTTTACTACCAAAACCTTCCTGAAAAATGACAAAGCATAAAATGTTTGGTGTAGTCGGCACAGCTTCATGTAACTTTGATTTCTTGTACTATTACTATTTTGTATAATAGGTAGTATTTGGAATCTCTGTTGGTCTTAGTTGACATTTTGATTAATTTATGCTGGTTAATGCTGACCAACAAACCTATATGTGTCCATATTTAGACAGTGTTTGTCCTGTATTATACCTGTTGTTTTCACTATTTACAACATAGCTATCACTATGAACAGCTTGTTTCTCACTGAATCGGCCTTCACGCTAACAACTGCAAGTCAAGTTTATTTTGAATTGCCTAATAGCCAGTGTGACTATGGACTGCAAATATTGTGTGGCAGCGCCAGACACTGTCTCATAAAGAACACAACATGAAATGCAAGATATCTGAACCTAAGAATGCAGCAATAGCAAGAGAGGTCAGTTTTTTCAGCTGAGAATGAGACTAAATATTTCTCTCATATTTTATAAAACAGCTGTGTTTGAAGTAGGGATTCTATTGTTTGAGGCTAATCTCAGGCTTCATTCCTAGAAGACTGCATTATTTATTAGAATCATCCAGTAAGGTGACACAATTATGAGGCAATCCCTTATGAGGCAAAATACACATATAATTGCTGTGTGCACACACTCTGTCTCTTCTTAGACACATACACACACCTAGAGCTTAGTGCTCAGATTTGGGAAAAATCCCTTCAGTGGCAGTCCATAGTTTCCATGGAGACTAAAATATCTCCCCATACTCTCCCTTTGAGCTGTGTCTCTTCTTAGAATATCATCCTCCTCTTGCTCTCCCTTGCGCTCTCCTTTTCCTTATTTATCTGCATGCACTGAAATTAAATGCAATGACTAAACAGAGCACTTGAAGTCAATGTAAAGATGCTATTAATATGTTTATTATTTTTTGGCCTGACCATCCAGTGTTGCGTCTTCAGTAAATTCTAAATGTGGCGTTGTGTGGGTGAATAACCCTGGGAAACACTAGAGATGATGTGAATCACCAAAGTTTGTTTCACATTTACAACATCTTGCAAGAGCTTTACACAAACAGAGGGGATGGACATTGTCATGACAGTAACGTTACTTTTTCCTCTCCCTTCCACCCAAACACAGACTTAACCAGTCACAATGAAGCTCTAATAGTTCAGGCAAAATATGGCAGAACAATAAACGCCCTCTACTTGTTGCAGTGCATAGGTCCTTCAAACAAGTTTCAAAACCAAGACAAAAAAGTAGTCAGAACTGACTACGGAGCCCCACTGGCGACATCCCATGTGGCCATGATTTAGTAAGGCATGGGAATGAGATCCCAATGCGTGGCCACAACTTAGTAAGGCATGATCTTGTTCCCACACCTTACTAAGTCGTGGCCATGCATTAAGATCTTGTTCCTACACGTAAATACAGAGTGGTCATGCATTATTTTATTTATACAGGATGTCACCAGCAGGGCTCCGTAGACTGCATTACTACACTACATTATAATTATACTAGTAACAGCATTACTTGGATTATGTGTAGCTTTATTGTCACTTAGGGTGCCTTGTAGCTCAGTGGTTTACCAAGAAATTCTATATGATTTCAATTTGATAAAAAAAGTTGTTATTGTAGGACATTTTTGTTTTTTGGGAAGAAGCACAAAACAAATTGTGTTGATACAAAATGTAAACTGAATGTAAATATGTTTATTTGCTACATAACAATTAATGATGTACTTATGTAATCATTTTAAATACGATAGCAAACCAACAACAGTGCTAAACATCTAAAATATTGTAAACATACTCCACACAAGCATATGAACACAAATGAAAATGGCAATACTTAGCAATCACACAGCCCTGCGTTCTTACATTACTGTGGTGGTTTATACATGCACTGCTCAAGGGGGTAATAGTGGAGACATCTGAGCATCGATGAACTGAATGTACTGTTTAACTAACAGCCACAACAACTAAACATGTCTACAGTAGGGGAGTGTTTGCTGCCTCACTTGTTCTGTTATAATGAAGAGGTGATAACTTATCAAATACATGTTTATATGAACAATGTAGTTCTGTGAGAGACTTGTCCAATTACTTGTCTGCCGTTACACGTCATAAGAAAGGTGACATGAGGAAAGTTCACTGAGAGTACAAAACTGAGCTCATTGCCGCTGCTCGCAATGCTTAGAATGCAGATTGCCCTTGCGTGGCATCATGAACTGTGTTGAGTCACATTTGAGAATGCAAGAAATTTTGTTTGCAGAGCTTGATTTGTTTGGGCTTGGATACATGCATGGTGTACATTTCTGGCCTAACAGTTCCTTTGTCATGCTCAGCAGTAGCTATGGACCTGTACACATTGTCCACAAAACTGTCAGTTTAAGAGTTAAACTCTTAAACAGCACACTTACTATTTAGGTAATAAAGTGAAATTTTCAAAATTTATGAATTTCTAATCAAAGTCATTCCTAGTGGTTTGATGTGAAGTGCTTTGTTCTAGAGAAACTTACAAGGACAAATTGTTTACAGCTGTATTGACAGGAACCAGATGTGCAAAGCATTTATTGGATGAGTAATGGAGGCTGCCTCTTCAGATGAGAGCTAAATACAGCTACCTGGTACAACACTGGTTGCTGATTAAGACTCATTGTCTTACACATCATATTAAGGTATTTTCTAATGAGTGGATGATATGTCAGCATGTTTGATGTCAGAGAAGTATATTTCTACTGTTTTTGGACCTAGTTAACTAGTTTGCCTGTTTAGCAATAAAACATACTCAGTCACATCCTTAACAATCTGTGAACTGCTGGTCTGTATATTTTTGTGATGAAATGTAAAGAATGCCCAAATAGTGACTTGAAAAAGGGCACCTCAAACAGCTGATCAGGTATTAAGGTTCCTGTGCACATCCCTAAATTGAATTGTGCATACATTTTGGAAAATCATGGAATTCCCCTTTGATCTTAAGAATTCAGTAGGTACTATAAATTATGTGGTAACTATAATGAAACAATTAGTATGGAAGTTATTTAGCCATAACAGTTGAGAACTGTGTGGTTAGAAGAAAGGCAGTGATATGATCAGAAAGTAGGGCTGAACGATTTGGGAAGAGATCTAATTGAAAATTGCACTCTTCGAATTGCGATTTCGCAGCTCTACGATAAAGAAAAAAAAAAAGAAAGGAGGAGATGACATATTAAGGACAGAGTACACTGCAGCTGTGGGGGCAGAAAGAAAGGTGAGTCAAGTCCACAGCTCCTATGAGTTCATCTGTCTCTGCCTCTCTCTGTCTATATGTGTGTGTGTGTGTACTGTAAGCTTGGATGGATGTATGCATTGGTTTATTCTCCCGTATTTTCTACTGTAACCGTTAACACTCATGTTCACATATGCCACAAAGTCATGATGCAGCCATCATTTGTATTCACAATCTTGAAGGTAAGGCAAATGAATATAACTTGCGATATCTACTAATGCATAAATGCACTACTCTGCATTTGATTCAGCACCACATAGATGCATTATGGCTTGTAATAGGTGGGTAAGGGAATTTATCCACTAAATCAACAGCATTCCTAATGCCCACTGAGAACACCCTGCTTTTACTAAATATGACAGTTAATGGTCAATTAAGGATTAAAAATAAAAATGCTGTTAGTATTTTTCTACAGTTCAGTGGGCTCACTAACGACCCTTCCCCCACTGCTGATTCCACTGCAGTTGCTAACAGCTATAAGCCCAGAAGAGAGAACACAGTAGTATTGGGGTCTAAGCAACTTCTGGCATCATCAGAGCCTGCAGAGACCTTCAGTTCTTGCTCCTGGACAGTCAGTCTGCAGCAAATTCTACATTCATTTTTCAGTTAATTTATCATTTAATTAGTGAATGAAAGAAGCATGTGAGCATGAGAGGTATTCTTATTTGCAGTGTAATTGCGTCAGCCTGCTTGATGAAAGAGAAACAAAGGAATATTAGAATATACATGTACATCTTAGAAAAGATGTATATGTTCTGTGTTTGGCCCCATAACAGCAAAGTGAGGACATTTGCAGGTTACTCCAATCAATACTGAAATCCTATTTAGAGGGAGAGAGTGGCATTTCATTTATTTAATTCAGCCTTTTAGAAGCACAACCATCACTACATATTTGTTAGACCCTTATTAGCAACGTCTATGCAAGTTCATGTACATACATTTGGTAGCCTATGTTGTAATCGTGTTGTAACCAAGTGTGCATGCACAGGTATATGGTATAGATAAGATTAGATTAATGACTCTCCTCTCATTTGGACTGGTCAGCATCAAGACCTGGGTACAAGGGGATTCAAAGTGAAAGTGGAAGAGCTGTGGTGCAAATGAGGCATACTCACCTGAGGCTGATGAACATAGGGAATGATTTCATCCCAACACACAACCATATTTTTTATGCAACAGCCATAAAACAATATTTTGATAGCCAAGGGTTCAAAACATTTCTAGATTAAAATTAATTTCTCAATTAAAAGTGATTAGTTCATAATTTGGATGATAAACTAGGCATCCACAGGTCATTATAAAGCAGAGTTGAGAAGAAGATCCATCGAATCTTCAGAGGCTTCATTTTTATCTTTTTCAAGTGACATGTTCTTGAATATTTGGATTGTGACACCTATACTTAACATTATTAGTGTTAAACATTAGTTCAAAAATGTATACTGATAGCAATACTGTATTTTCATTGAAATATCTTTAAATGTGTACTTGATCAAAGGTGCTTTTCAGCATTTAATCGAAGAGAGGATGGAGGAGGAGGCAGGAGATGAGGTGATAGATATATAAACGGATGAGGGCAAAATGAATGAAGTTCCCTTCCTCCCCCAACTACACACAAGGAGAGGCATACTTACACTGTGGGCGATATCTGTGCTTAGCTGTGACTAAGCTGTGTGTTTGTGTGTGCATGTATGAGTGTGTGCGTACGATCTCAGATAATAAGCTTAGCATGCAGGCCTTTATTTGTGTATTTGTATGTGCGTGTGTGAGTATAAGTATGAGTGCGTGTGGTGGGGGGGCAGTGCTGAGTCTGTCTCTTTCGCCTCAGGCCATTTTCAATTTGTTCATGCTTTGATGAGTGCGCGCCTGTGTGTGTGAGTGTGTATATGAGTGGGGCAAGGTTTAGCTTGTCTTCTCCATTTTAAACCCAGTGTTACCCCCACTGCTTAGTTTCAGCACGGTCTGTGTTAAACCATGATGTCTCTGTAGGCCATGTTTTAATGCAGTATTTTCCTAATTCAAATGTACATTGTATAATATTATCACATTTGTTTAGAGAAGCTGTGCTTTTGGTACAATTCTGATTTTCTCCTCCACTTCCCTACATTTCTGCATGAACTTAGTGATAAGGAAAGATTTATGTAGTCTGTGTGGATGTGGAATACATACACTATATTGCCAAAAGTATTTGCTTGTCAGCCACATATGAATTTGAAAGACATCCCATTCTTAATCCATAGGGTTTAATATGAAGTCGGCCCACCCTGTACAGCTATAACAGCTTCAACTCTTCTGGGAAGGCTTTCCACAAGGTTTAGGAGTGTGTTTATGGGAATTTTTGACCATTCTTCCAGAAGCACATTTTTGAGGTCAGACACTGATGTTGGACAAGAAGGCCTGGCTCGCAGTCTCCACTCTAATTCATCCCAAAGGTGTTTTATCAGGTTGAGGTCAGGATTCTGTGCAGTCAAGTTCTTCCACACCAAACTCACTCGTCCATGTCTTTATGGACATTGCTTTGTGCACTGGTACGCAATCATGTTGGAACAGGAGGGGATCATCCCCAAACTATTCCCACAAATAGATGATAGGTACCGTTCTCCTGGCAACCGCAAAACCCAGACTCCCCCAAACGGAGAAGCGTGAATCGACACTCCAGAGAACACGTCTCCACTGCTCTAGAGTTGAGTGGCAGCGCTTTACACCACTCCATTTGATGCTTTGCATTGTGCTTGGTGAAGTAAGCCATGGAAACCCATTCCATGAAGGACTCTATGCACTGTTCTTGAGGTAATCTGAAGGCCACATGAAATTTGGAGGTCTGTAGCGATTGTCTGTGCAGAAAATTGGCGACCTCTGCACACTATGCACCTCAGCATCTGCTGATCCCGCTGGGGTCTGGGTTCTGTGGTGGTCAGACTGTTGTTCTGAGACCACCAGCAGCTTCTATGTTTGGTTTTCAAATTTTATTTCCTTCTTGAGAACTACAAATACTAGCATTGGGTTGTGTTCTCACAGTGAAAAGATGGACAGAAACCTATATATATATATATATATATATATATATATATATATATATATATATATATATATGTTATATGGAATATGTATATTCCAAGTCAATTTGGAATTTAGAATTAACAACCATTTGTCACTGTGTTTTGCACACTGAGAAATTACACCTCTGCATTTAACCCATCCGTGCAGTGAAACACCCACATACATGCACACTAGTGAACACACACACTAGGGGGCAGTGAGCACACTTCCCCGGAACAGTGGGCAGCACTATCCATGGCGCCTGGGAAGCAATTTGGGGTTAGGTGCCTTGCTTAAGGGCACTTCAGTCGTGGACTTCAGCCAAGGGGATCAAACCGGCAACCTTCCGGTCACAAGGCTGGTTCCCTAACCTCCAGCCCACGACTGCCCTCTGCAAAACCCCCCAAGTATTTGGAGTGTCCGGTAGCGCCACATTCGATGCACCGCATAAGCAAAACAATTCTGATATCTACCAAGAAAAAATAAATTGATACAATTATAGCATACAGTATGTTGTAAATATCTAAATATAATTAAAAATGTTAGGAACATTGCAAGCATGTAAGTTTATAGTTAAACTGTTACAAAAAATGTAGTGTTACACATAGATGCAGTGCAGTGTGATGTGTTACACATAATACATATAAACACTACAGGCACTTACAAATAATTAATTATAAAAACTAACTTTGACATTGCCTAGCCCAAGACTTTTTGTGTCTGATGGACCAAAGGTGTTATTATGTTGTGGTAAATGATCATTACATTAAGATGCATTAAAGTAAAGAGGTTTTTTCCAAATCCTAGAACATTATATTTCTCGGGTAGAGGATTTGTATGTTATCATACAGAAGGGAATGTAACGTGTGGACATAGCAATTACAGGACAGTTGTTAACAGATGTTACACGGTTGGCGAGATTAAAATTGTAGGTCACTTGGCTTTTTCCAGGTTGAGGCTAGGCTACACGCTCTTGTTAATGCTGTCAGATTCTCCCAAAGGGGTTTAATGTGATAAATATAAAATAGAAGTACATGAAGCAGAGCACGCGTGTGTGTGTGTTTTTAGAAAACTCCCATATGGCAACACTATGCCCCTTAACACTGTCATTGCGTAAGTTTAGCAGATGCTGCCTTGCCAAATAAATCCTCATTTAGGAAATAAACTGTATCTTAAATAAGATGTACTATCACCCATCTCTCTCCCTCTCTCTCTCTCTCTCTCTCTCTCTCTCTCTCTGTCTCTCTGTCTCTCTGTCTCTTTCTGACTTTTTAAATAGCTACTGTAGTGCACTTATCTGTTTTGGTTTAATTTACTCATCTAATAGACTCACTAATGCAAATCTAGTCACACTCACCATTTCTTGTTTCATTCTCTAACTTCAGTTAGGATCAAAAGTACTACAGACTGAGGAGTCAGTTTACCCTGAAATCTTCCCAGCATTCTTTGTTGGTTTCTCGTTAACTCCTAATTTTTTCTCATTTGTTCTCTTTGCATAAGGCTGTTTTCATGTCAGATCATATTCTCATGCTAAACGTTTGGGTGCATTTTGCATATTTTTGATATTTTGAGACCACAGAGGGCTTTTGTGTTCAGCCAGTGCAGCCTGTACCCAGGAATGCTGTCAAATAATGAATAAATTAATTAAAATAAATAAAGCAGTTCCTGAACAGAATGGCAGAATTGCTTGAGGTCATTTGAGTCCTCAGAATTGGGTGACTCTTGTTTAGTTATGTATCCACCTTTTCTTTCCCTCCCTCATTCTTTTGCTCTTTACACCTTTTCATATTAAGTAGCTGTTTGTTTTATTGTATGGTACCTAATATCTAATAGGTCAATATGTATTACTAATGCAATTTTCAAGTACATATATTGCAAGTATGTAGTAACAAACTGCTAGGTATGTACAGTGGCACAGTGCTGAAATGCATAATTTGTTATGTAGTTCTTACAAGCACGTCCTTACGTGCAGCGCTGACGTGCTCTCAGAGAAGCAGGTTGTAATGTTGAATTGTCTTGTCTGACATGTACCATCGTAAAAAGTGCTCCTAGAAGTGAACTGAACCATAGAGCCATGATTTTTTGTGATGGTCTGCACCAAACAAGGAAATTCAACATCAGAGCATGTTTCACACATTGCCACCGCAACAACCATAGGTATAGCACTTCCTTGAAATGTTTCAGCGTCGCCCTTTCTATAGGCTTCCATGTGGCACAGATCTCCATCCAGTGACAGCCTCAAAGTGATTTTGGCAAGATTGGCTGCCATTATCATATATGATAACCAAGTATGACAGATTGAGGCTACAGTTAGAGCTCTGTGATTTAGGAGGTCATGAATTTTCAGTTTTCATGCTAATGAATGTTACCAAAGACTGGGTTAACTATAGGGGACTTTCCAGCAGGGTATTGTTCACAGACACACGGAAGGCTTCTGGAAAGTTTCTCCTGATACTGCACAGGTTGTAGCTTAACGATTGCAGTGATAATTTATAGAAAAGCGCCGTTTATCCTAAATATCCTAAATTTTCCAGAACATTTCCATCTGGAGTATTCTTCTGCTGCTATAATCTTGTCATTTTTTATCAATTAAACTGTAAAGTATTCTTTAAACAGACACCATAAACTGTAAATCATAAGTGTGGAAAATTTTAGAAGTGCAGACTCTCATTGATACATAATGTAAAGAGAATGTAAGTGTACTTCCTTGTGTAATTAAACTATGAATCTCTAAGGGTTGGTTTCCTGGACAGGGATTTTGCCTATTCCTGGGCTAAGATTCTCCTTTAATGGAGAATCTACATTTAGAATGTTGTGCAGTCCAACACTAGGCTGTCCCAGAAACCAGTCCAACGAGTCTGTATGTGGACCCACACTTCAGTACCTCACTCTCATAACTTCATAGCCTACCAATTTACTAAATAATTCACAGAAGTTACTGAGTAATACGTTTTAAAGGTAATAACTATATAACAACCATTCAGTTTAAGGGGATAGATATGTACTTAACCATTTATGATATAAAAATAACTTGGCAATGTCTCAAATGTATAGTAAAAACAACAATAACTCTAGAATTCTTAGGATTGACTAAATAAATGAATTTAATCATGAATATTTCCCCACAGAATGCTACTTTTTTATTCTTCTGGCTGATGTGTGCTGCATTTTAATTAGATCCTAACTGCTGCATTTTATAAGTCTGTGGGTGTAGCTGTGAAATCCTCTGATTGTAATCTTGCTTCACGCTAAACCGTGAGGGAAAGGGATAGAAAAATAGAGGACGTTGAATAGATAAAGAGTTTAGCGAGATAGCTGGAAGCTCCCATTTCAAAACCAAATATTAAGACATGCTTTTCCTTCAAGCACTGAGTGCTGGAACTCATAGTGTGGGTGAGAGAGAAGGCAAAGAAATAGATAAGGTAAAGACAGGCAGATGCATTCTGTACGGTTGGGTCTGTGTGAGCTTATATGTGTGTATAACAGGGGGTTGGCTGCTGAGGGGATCCCTTGCTCTGCCTTTAATCCATCCCATCCCCCACACTGACATCCCTCCAATCACAAGTCAGCCCCTTAAAGTGATAGTGGGCAAAAATCTGATTTACACAATTTGCCATTATGGAGTATTTGAGACCACATTTGCATATGGAACATTGGGCATTTTTGGAAAGTTTAGCTTATCTAGGTTAACATGCTTGTGTGTTTGTTAAAAAGTTGTGAAGCTGTTTGAGCTTAAACACAATGTGGCATGGACATCTCAGTGGTGAAATTTTTCCTATAATTTTTTCATTTTGTGGAGGTTATCTAACCTTAAACTTTAAATGTTCTTCATACTTACACATTTCATTTACAAAAATAGTCCTCTAAAGAACCATCCATTCAAAGGTTCCTTAAGGAACCAACTTTGTTTCATTAATGGCAGAGTGTAATAGAGATTGCTAACAGCTCAGTGCAGTGAAATTTTCCTTGGTCAAGCCTACAAGGCCTACAAGGCTAATATAATTAAGTAATGGGTGCTTATGTGCACCAGTTCACCATTGTGCAAACTGCATTGATATTTATAGACAATAATATATCATATTTCAGAAACCAGATGAGAAAGTCTACATTCTAAAATAGAAAGGTGCCACGAATAGTTCTTTAAAAATGCCATAGAAAAGGTGCTTTTGATTCTTTAAAGAACCATATTTGAAAAAGATTTGTATATAGATTAGTATACATTAGATTTGTATATAGATTAGTATACATTAGATTTGTATATAGATTAGTGCAGATTCGTACCTTATTACTAACCTTTTTTTTTTACTTGTTTTTAGTAATTTTATTAAATAATATGATCTCAGTATATTGGCAGATAAATTTGCTTGTTTTAAGAAATGTGCTTGAAACCAGCAAAATTCTCTGCCAATATAGTGAGACAATTTTACTTAATAAAATTACTCAAAACAAGTGAAAAATGACTAGGAATAAGAGGTAATTGCACAACCATCTCAAAATTTTAGAAATATTAGACATATCGATTAAAGATCATTTAACCAATTGACATTTCTTGTAATTTCTTGCAGTGTATTACAATATTACTAAGTGACCTGTATGCTTAAGCTTTACAGTCAAACTCAACTTTACAGTAACATCAGTTAACACAAAAATGATCAGTGTTTGACATATTGTGTTCACTCTCTTTGGGGGCAGTCATGGGCTGGAGGTTAGGGAACCAGCCTCATGACCGGAAGGTTTCGATCCCCAAAGCCGACAGCACATGACTGAGGTGTCCTTGAGCAAGACACCTAACCCCCACTGCTCCCCAGGCGCTGCAAATTGGGCTGCCCCCCACTCCAGGCAAGTGTGCTCACTACCCCCTAGTGTGTGTGTGCTTACTAGAGCGTATGTGGTGTTTCACTTCACGGATGGGTTAAATGCAGAGGTGAAATTTCCCCGTTGTGGGACTAATAAGGGTCACTTAATCTTAATCTTAAAAACAGAGAGTAAAACAATTTTAACAAATAATCTAAACAATCAACAATCAACCACATCATCAATTTGTAAAAGTCACTGCATGCCTATATTGTTAATATGTATGAGTCTGTGATAATTTTTCAGTGCTGTGAGATGTTTTTAGTCAATGTGCGTATTGGTGATGCATATCGCTTCCTAACTAAGAGCCACTTCACACTCGTGACATTTGGCAGGTGTCTCTGGCCTCATCATCACTGCCGGTAAAATGTATTTGGAGTATTTCAGCACTCATTTAAGAAACGTTCTCATTTTTTGAAGTCTAATTTTTTAAAATCATTTGGAAATTTGGCATTGGAATTTCCTAGTCGCATTTGAATATGCAATGACGCTGTGTAGATCTGTAGACTGTAGTGTAGATCTAATTTCAGAGTGATATACTGCACACAATGTTTCATTAAGTATATTGTCATTAAGCTCAGCTTCTCTAGTAGTAAGTATGTAATGATTTAGGTGTGCAGTTTGCACAGTGCTAATTGGTAGAGTAACTGAAGAAATTGTGTACATTTGATTTTTCACTTTAGTTTAATTGTTCATTCCCTCTTCACCTGTACTGTCCCCCTGGCCATAAGGGCATCAGCCCCTCTGTCTTTTCCATAACAACCACATACCTCCCTCCCATCTCTGACCCAATTTTAGGCAGTGAGGGGTAAGAGGGGTCTATTGTGTGTGCCATAGAGAGGAGGAGAGGAAACGAGGGGATAGGCAAAACCCCCCACACGCCCCACTGCACTCACATACAGACCTGCAGTCCCACATGGTTGTCAGATCGTGTGTATAAATGTCGAATATCATTGTCCGGCCGCTTGTAGGCTTTCAGGTCAGTGCATGCTCTCCGAGGTTGTTTTAAAAGAAGAAAAGAAAGAATGAGAGTGCAGAGAGATGAAAGGAGGAGAAGGGGAATGGAGAGGCAGACACAAAAGAGGAGAGGCAGACGGGACGCCTGAATGTGTGTGAGTACGCTGCTTGGGGGGGGGTGTGTGTGTTGTGGCAGGGTGTGTGTGTGTGTGTATGTGTGAATATATGTGTGAAGGTGTGTGTTCAGTTTAAAGTATCTGTTTTTTGTAAAGACTTTGTTCATGCTTGAAAAAGTGGCATGTTTGATCTCAAATATTTTTTTTACAGTTACTTTACCTAAACTGTGTCCATTCAGACCATATCCAGTTAAGTCAAGCAGAGATCACGTACATAAACAAACAGAAAGCATATACTGTATGTTCCCTCTTCCTTTTTCCCTTCTCATTCTTAGCGCTGCACGATTGCCCCTAAATGGTCAGGAATTCTATTTTTAGTCCATTCTGCTGGACACAACAAGCTCTTTCCATTCTTTTCCACTCTTTCTAGCACCATGATTTCCACATAATGACATAATTCAAAGAGTAGTACAGATTCTTTAATCATAAGAACTATTGTTTTGCTTTGCTATGTCTTTTTTACACATGTCCACATGTACAATTTTACCCTGTTCGTCTTTTAGTGTCTTTAAGAAGAGGAAGAAAGATCTCTAAAATATATGAATAGGTTGTTTATAGGACTCATATCCTGCATGTTTTTTTATTATTTTGCTTGTCTGAACTCCACTTATTATGTTTTGTTAATTCATTTTTGTATGACCATTTACAGACTTGAACTGCTTCACGGTGGTCACTATAAAGTGACAAGGGGCCCAAATGCCTAAAATATAAATACAACCCTTTTATTATCATTTTTATATGTAATGTTGATGATGGCAAAATACTGGTAAATCAGAAAAAAAAAAGTTTTCTTCAAGGACCAGTTTGCCTTACAACACCATCTCCACCAGGAATATATGTAAAAAAAAAAAAAAAAAAACGGTTTTAGGCCAAAACCTTCTCAGAACTATTGTAAAATAAACCATCTCAGCATATTCATAACCATTTTGTGTAACAACATTTGTTGAGGGGCTTTCTCGAGGCATTCAGCTCTTCAGACATCTATTTTCTGTCACCACCACTGTGAACACCTCTGACTGAACAATTTACTCTAAAATGAAGCATTTCATATCAGACCACTCTGAATGATTTTGATTGCAACAATGTAATTATGCACAGCTTTTATTTAAAAATGGATGAATTCCCCTTAAATGGCTGCAGAAAAACCCAGAAATACTGCCTATTGTTCATAAGCACACACTGATATGACTTATGGCAGACATTTCTAGCCCTCAGAGTCTTACCTTAAATACACCAAGGTCCATAAAATGATATATTTAGCACCAGGTTTCAGGTGCAAATAGGACACATCCCACCCAAAAACGTGCAGTTTATGCACCATGTATGGAAAAATGCAGATTGTGGTTATCGCCCTCGTACCTATTATTTTAAGAGAGAACTGCACAAAATGTGAGAGGATTATGCAAAAAATGCATGGAGATATTGCAAATGCAGTTGATTGCACATTCCTTACGATATACATTTCTTTTTTTGCATACATTTTCTTCAAAAAAGTTATAAATTAATGGAATTATCTTGTGTGTTGGCATGGCAGTGGTTAAAGATGGTTAAATAGAGGCTCAGGCCTTAAACATGTACTGAAAGAATATCTGCCACAAGAATAACTCTTTTTTAATAGAATAATGATATTTCACTCTCAGAGAACTCCTCTACATTTTGTGTTTAGTAACTTGTATGGTATTGTTTTCCTGTTGTTTTGTAGAATTACGCCCCTGTAGAATGTTTTGCTATGAAACATGTTGCACTTCCTCTTTTGCTGATGGTTCCACTATTGCCCTGCAGTTTTTTAACACTGCAGCTCATAAGCATTTACCAGGCAATTCTTTGTGCAGTTTGCATGATTAGCTTCATCTTTATTAAACTGAACATTAATTTCAGATTGGAAAACATACTGCAGCTGCATCAAGGCACATTTTGCACTGCACCTTCTCATGTATGTAGGCTTTAAGAAACCTCTGATTTAGCAAAGTAGCTAAATTAAATAGTTAGAACACTTTTGGCAATGGTATGATCAGGCCCAGTGGGCTTATGCCCACTTTTATCACTGCAGCAAGATGAGAAACAGGAATGAACGCTGTGTTAATGTACAGCATAACTGCAGCCAACAACAGCTAAAAAATAAAGCACCACGACTTTTGCGAGAGCTGTCTGTTTTAACGGCAGCGAATGCTACAATATTATTGACAGAAATGATAAAATACATAGTAAAGAGATACATTTTGTTGCTTATTATAATGCCATTTTTTCCCATTGTGTTTCTAAAATTCTTAGTCTGATCTTGTTATAAATACCCCAATAATAATAGATGTAGTGATAGAATTGTAAAGAGGAATTACTGATATTTGTTACAGCATAAGTCAACAAATGACCATAGTACAATAAAGACATTTAGAAAATGATTCCAGGAGAGATTCTTTTTGTTGTTACTGACTGTAACTAAATGAAACAACAATTTATTTTTAGTTTATTTAGAGTTTTAATCTGTGACTGACAGCTACATTTACCAGCTGTTTCATTACATACACCTCCTTGTTTCCACATTCATTATACCTTTTATCATCTCTGCTTACCATATAAGTGCAGTTTGCAGTTTAATAGTCACAGACTGTAGTCCATCTTTTTCTCTGCATACTTTATTAGCCCCTTTATATCCTGTTCTTCAGTGGTCAGGACGCCCATAGGACCACCACAGAGCAGGCATTACTTGGGTGGTGGTGTGTTGCGCTGGTGCAACTGGATCAGACACAGCAGAGCAGCTGGAGTTTTTAAACACCTCAGTTACACTGCAGGACTGAGAATAGTCCACCAAGCAAACCTATGTAGCCGACAGTGTCCTGTGACCACTGATGAAGAACTAGAGAATGATCAACAGAAAGTGTGCAGCCGCAAATGTGCTACTGTATTTAACTTTACATCTACAAGGTGGACCAAGAAGGTAGGAGTGTCAGAGTGGATAGTGAGTGGAAACTCCAGCAACACTGTTGTTTTTAAACATATGGACTAGAGTCTGTAATTGTAGAACTACAAAGTATAGCTATGTTGTAAATGGACCTGATAAAAATGAACAATGAGTGTAGATACAAGGTGTACTTAATGAAGTGGCCCGTCATTGTATACAATAATTGATATCTGACAGCAATTTTGCAACATATAGAAGTGGAGTGGCCATGTCCCCTCCTGCATTTGCACCCGGCATAAGTGATAGAAATTGTGAACATATTAAAGTTATCACGGTCCATTGCTTCTTCATGCCAAGAAGGAGATGCAAGTTCAGTACATGCGTCAGTTATGGTTTATACAAAATTTTTGTAGCTTACACCCCTCCGTCCGTGGGAGAGAAAGACCTGCAGATTTGTCCTGCTCATCCAAATGAGCAGATTTGTCCTGCTACTAATATAAGTGTTGCTAATTGGCTGGTTAAAGTGCTGCTGGCAGAAGCGAGCTGGTTACACAAAATTGCAAGTAATTTTCTCACACCAATACTAATTACTAGACTTTGTCTGGGTGGTAATTTTGTGGTTTATTGTATTTACCTTTCAAGAAACAGCACACCTCCAGTTCAGTGGAATCTCATTGAGATGTAAAGAAGGATTGGAGAAGAGCTGAAAGAAAAGGACAGGCAGAGGGAGAGGGAGATGAAGACAGCAGATGAAAGCAGGTTGGCACTGATGTGGGCACAAGGACATTCTGCTGAGCATGTGCCCTGTCTGCCATTCTCTACTGCCCAGGGGCGAGGGCACGAGTGATGAGATAACGGTCTGTGTGTGTGTGTGTGTACTCTGCAGACACAGAGCAAATCCAAACTGTAATCACTAAATAGCATCAGTAATTTCTTTTTAATTCACAGTATTGGATGGAGATTGCAGTTCACTGCTTCACATCAAAAATGTGCAGCTTTAGAGGTTTAACTATCACAGTGAGGGGCTTTTGAAGGTGAGTCACAAGATGTGTGGCAGAACAGATTATATAATCAAAGTTACATCGTGCCCTGTATAAATGTAGACAAAAATTTAACCTGAAGCTTTTACATGAAAGAATATCTGTTCCTAAGTTGAAATTGCCATTTCTCATTATAAATGATTTATACACCACTTACATAGTTTTTATTAAATAGTTGCTTCCATTAACAAATCCCTGCTCTCTTTAAGGAGTTTGGTGAATAAAGGTTTACACAAATCACGGAATATTACTGGAACATAAAAGAGTGATCCTAGACTGCTTATTGGTCTTTGTATTGTGTAGGCAAGTATGCATATTCTGGCACATTAAAGTTCAGTGTATTTTAATAACTCTTCATTAAAGGTAGGCATTAAAATGCCTTTGTAATGTTCTATTATATTAAGCCTTATCAAGCCAGTAACTGGTAATTAACTGGCTACTAATTACTGCTTTATAAATCGATAACTGTAGTGAATTAAGCATTTTCCAAAGCACGTCTAATTAAGCCTTTTCAGACTGCTGAGTACTAATTAGTGAGTGGTTGGTTAGGGTAGTGGATAACACCTCTGCCTTCTACACTGTAGACTGGGGTTCAATCCCCCGACTGGGTAAGCACCCAACACTATACCAATAAGAGTCCTTGCGCAAGACTCCTAACACTACCTTCGCCTACCTGTGTAAAGCAATCAAATTGTAAGTCGCTCTGGATAAGAGCGTCAGCCAAATGCCATAAATTTAAATGTAATTAAAAGGCTGCTCATTACTGCTTTAATATACCATAACTAGAGTGAATAGCATTTTCCAAAGCACCTTTATTTGTGTAATAAATATAAACTTTTTAGGGCCATTATTATGCCCTTATTAAGCCCGATTAAGCAAATTGCTTCCTTAGTTCAAGTTTTTATTTTATCAAATACTTATGAGCCACTTAATTTGCAGCTACCATCTTTATAAGCCTTAACTGCAGCCTTACAAGTGCTCTGACCATGCTTAATTCAGCTGTTATTGTTTAATGATTTTCCAAGTGAAACTAAGTTAGAACTTCTACAGCAAACAGTTTTGCCCATTTTCATTCAAGATTATTGTTCATATATTGAATTTAACAGAAAACATCCATATTTCAATAAAGGATGTTATTGCATTTAGTAAAAACAACAAAACATGTCATTTGAGTTTAATTATGAATTATGCCTACTACAGAGACCACAGTACAGTGTCACTCCTCTAGTCTGTGAGGTCATTCTTTCTGTGTGTATTAGAAGCAGGGATTAATTTATTTTTTGCTAGTTATTTAACTCTGGACGGGCAAATTATGAGTGTGTGCGTGTGTGTGTGTGTGTGTGTGTGCTTGTGTATGTGTGTGCATATAGATGGGTATGTGTTTCGACCACCATCTCAACATCCAGTGATCCCTTCAGGTATGAATGTTACTTCAACCTTGAGCGAAAAAGAGGGATAGATAGAAATGAAAAGGAGGAGTGAGTTTGTGTGTGTGTGTGTGTGTGTGTGTGTGTGTGTGTGTGTGTGTGTGTGTGTGTGTGTGTGTTGTGTGACTCACTCTTGCTCGGTGGGTCTTTCTTTCTTCACCCATAATGCCCCTACTAGCATTCTCAGACGCAGATTAGAGGTGAAGGGCTAGCAGGGGCTGCTGGTTAGAGAGAGAAGGGCAGGAGACAACACCATGCCCGGATTGAAGGCTCTCTCCTGGGAGAAAAGTTGTAGGAAAGCCCCAGGCTTCTTTTTCTGCCTGTCCGGCCCAACACTGTTAGTACATCTAAAGGGTAATGCTGACTATAAGGCAGGAAGGACATTGAAGATACATAACAATTCTCTCACTCTTTCTCTCTCTCCTTCCACACACACACACACACACACACACACACACATTATCCCTGCTTGCCTGACTTTTCTCAGACTTGTCCTTATTTGGCTATAACAATCAATACTTTAAATGTTTTATTGGGAGGCCAAATGTAAACATTCATCTTAGAAAAATGAGTGGAGAGAAACCAGAGAATACACACACATGCAGCACAGAGCACAGACAAGGCCTGTAGTCCAAGAGCTTAGAGATTTACTTGTGTGTGTGTGAGAATCAAACAGAATATGCAGTACATCAGGAAAGCAAATTCACACAAAGGGCAGTTCCTGTAATTTGTTTTAGTTGTTCATAATTCAATTGTTGAAATGTAATAAAGTCATTCAGGGCAGATGTGAAATAGGTAATAGCAGAGAATCTTACTCAGATGATTTTTTTTGTAATTTGTCTCAGGGCAAACACAGTCTCAGGGCAAATCCAAAATCGAAATCCAAAAACCAAGCAAGAGTCAAAAACCGAAATCAAAGGGTTCACAAGTCACTCAGTAGTCCAATGAAATGGCAACACATCGCAATAAGGAGAACAAACCATTTAAACAAAACTATAACAAAACTATTTAAAGTCTGAGACAAACACACACAGGTGAATTGAATCAGAAGGTTTGAGAACAAGGCAGTTGCGTGTGATTGGAGGAATGGATGACATAAGAGGGCCTGGAATTATGGGAAATGGAGTCCTGGAGTGCTCTAGGCAAGGGAGGAAGACCCGGAAGTGTGACAGTACTCCCCCGCAAAGAGTCTGAGACAGCTTGCGAATGACGAGCAGCCCCCTCCTGGACGGGAAACCCAAGCAGGAGGGCCATCCGAGCTGTCACGACTCCGGACAGATCCACTGAACCTTGTGAAGCACCTAGGGACCTGGGACTTGGGATGGCCTCGCTGACCACCTGGAGGACAGGAAGACTGCACACAAGGACGACCACGGGGACATGGTCCCGGGCGTGATGGATGACTCCAATGGAAATTCTCCAATAATGCTGGATCCAACATATCCTCCGCTGGTACCCAACTCCTCTCTTCTGGTCCGAACCCCACCCTGTCCACAAGGTACTGCAGGCCCCCTAAATGCTGACAAGAGTCCAGGAACCGCCAAACAGCATAGTTGGGTGCACCCTCCATAATCACGGGAGGCGGGGAGTTGGCATCGAACGTGGCCTCATCCAGCGGACCAGAGACTATGGGCTTCAACAAAGATACATGGAAAGTATTACAAACGTGGTAATAAGTAAGTCTAACTTGTAAGTAACATCATTAACTTTATTTAGAATCTTAAAAGGACCAATATACATGGGCAGAAGTGTTTTACTTTCTTCAGAAACCCAAAAATCCCTGGTCGCGAGCCATACTCGGTCTCCTATGGTATAAGAAGGGGTGTCACTGCATTGCCAATCAGCTTTACATTTCTGTCTCTAGAGTACAGCTTCAATCCATTGATGGGTCTTCTCCCAAACCTGTTCACTATGAGACATCCAGAACTCTATGGCAGGAACCTCAGAAGGAGTGGCTGTCCATGGCATAAGAGGGGGCTGGTAATCATACATACATACAGTGGAAAGGAGTGAGATTAGTAGTTGAACTGATGAGAAAATTCTGTGCAATCTTGGCCCATGGTAAGTATATGTGCCTGTCATGTTGGTTGACAATAGTGTCTGAGACTTTATTATGGCAACAAAGTCTCAAAAACTTGCCTAGTTCATGGTTTGCTCTCTCACAGTTTAAACTAACTGTGATCCCCAAGTCTCTCCATGAACACTCTCCACACCTGAGAGGTAAACTGAGTGCATCTATCTGATAGTGTCTTCAGGGATAACAAACAGGCGAAATACATGGTTAAACATACATTCAGGAGTTTGTAAAGCATTAGGTAGCTGTGTGAATGGAATGAAACACATCCTTGGAAAATCAGTCAACCACTGTTAAAATAACAATGTAACCATCAGGTACAGGCAAATCAGTAACAAAGTCCAATGCAATATGCGACCAGGGGCGAGAAGGTATGGGTAATAGTATTAGTTTGCCAATGGGCAATGTACGTGGGGTTTTGCATTGCAAGCAAGGTGAACAGGATGCTACGAAATGATGAATATCAGTGGGCTGCGCATTGTGATTGTCATACTCATCAATATCTGAATCTATTTCCCATCAAATAGGAGTGAGTATTATTTCAGGTTCTAAAACTGATTCTGGTGCACCAGATTCTGTACCCTCACAGTCATATGTGATAAGGCATCTGCTTTTGTATTACGTGAGACTGGATAGTAAGTGATTGTAAACCGAAACCTTAAGAAAAAAAATGACCACCGCCCCTATTGTGAGTTTAAATGTTTGATGGAGCACAGATACTGAAGGTCAGTTAAAACCAGAAACAGGTACTGAGCACCCTCCAGCCAGTGCTGCCATTCTTCAAAGGCCATTTTCATGGCCAACAACTCATGGTTTCCTATACCATAGTTTTGTACAGCTGGTGATATCTTGTGGGAAAAAAAGCAACAGGGAGCAGTTTAGCAGGTTCACTATAGTGTTGAGACAAAACAGACACTATCCCCACAATAGAAGCATCAACCTCAACAACAAATGGTTTAGAAGGATCAGGGTGTTTCAACGAAGGAGCTGAGGTGAATGTATCTTAAGATGTTGAAAAGTGTTCTCTGCCTGGGTATTCCACATCAGTCTCTTGGCACTCCTCTTCAACAAAGCAGTGAGCGGAGCTGCAACAGTGCTGTAGTTACAGATGAACCTGTGGTAAAAATTTGCCAACCCAAGAAATCTTTGTGGTTCTTTCACGGTAGTGGGCACAGGCCAGTTAACCACTGTAGCCACCTTCTTATCATCCATGAAGACACCTTCGATATAACCTAAAAAGGAAGTTTTGGACAGATGAAATTCACATTTTTCACCATTGAAATATAGTTGATTCTCCAGCAGACGTGTCAGGACTTGGCGAACCTGCTGGACATGGGTAGTGAAGTCAGGTGAATAAATCAAAATGTCATCAATTTATGCAAACACAAATTTCACTAACATGTCTCTGAGTGTATCGTTAATGAAAGAGAGAGTGTTTCTGAGGCTGAATGGCATAACAAGATACTCATAGTGCCCCCTAGTGGTGAGAAAAGCTGTCTTCCATTCATCACCCTTTTTAATTCTAATTAGATTGTAGGCACTACGTAGGTCAAGCTTGGTAAAAAAAAATTAGTCCCCCTGCAACTGCTTCAGAGCGACTGGCACTAAAAGAAGGGGATAAGGATAGGCTTTAGTAATATTGTTCAACCCTCTATAGTCAATGCACAGATGAAGTCCTCCATCCTTCTTTTGCACTAAGAAAAATCCTGCAGCTGCTGGGGATATGGAGGGACAAATGAACCCTTGGTCCAACGCCTTCTGCATATACTCCTGCATGGCTACTTCTTCAGCTTGAGTGAGAGGATAAACACGAGACTTGGGGGGTAATTGATTATCAAGGACAGTTCAACAGAACAATCATAGTGTCTATGAGTTGGCAATTTCATGGCACTTTTTTTCTCCAAGACTTCAGCAAGATCAGTATATTCAGGGGGAACGTTGGTACTTATGTAACAAGTGGGGCCTTGCAAACAGTTCTCAAATAGTGGGGACTTGCAAACAGTTCTCAAAATAATAACAGGACCAAGGCAAGATTTCTCTGTGGGACCAGGAGGTGTTGGGATCATGTGTTCTCAGCCAGGAGAGACCTAAAATCACAGCATAGTCAGTAGTTTCAAGTATACAAAAAACAAATGTCCTCAGTATGAGCACTAACGTTCATTTTAACAAGTCATGTTTTGTGAGTCATGCTCCCTAGTCCAATAGGTCCACCATCCACAGCTGATAGATGTAACGATGTTGTCAGCGGTTCTGTCTCAATCTCCAACTGGTTCAGCAGACCAGCTTGGATGAAACTGCCTTGTGTCCCTGAATCGATCTAGCCTGAAATGACAATAGAATAATAAATTCCACATGCTTTCCTGGGAGTGTAGAGCATGAACTGCTTCTCCACTGCGTAAGTGCTCCTCCTTGGACAGAAGGGAGGTGTCTACCAGAATAGGCTCAGTGAAAGGGATATCAGGTTTCATAGGTTTGGGTGATGGACCAGTCTGTTGTATGGTATAAAGTGTGACGAGACAATGCACTCTGCGTTTGGAACTCTGCTTTAACTGATCCAAATGAATAGCGAGAGTAATGAGATCATCCAATGACAGTCCATCATCCTTACAGGCAAGTTTGGTCAAAATCTCTGAATTAAGGCCATTTCGGCCTTAGTCACAATAAGTGCAGGCTCATTCCAGCCACTCTTGGCTGCTAAAGTCTTAAATTCTAAAGAATAATCTGGTACAGATCGTGAGCCCTGGCAAATGTGTGATAATAGTTAACCATGGGAAAGTCCCTCATGAAGGTGATCAAAAACAGCCCTAAAGCTCTGTAAAAAATCTGCATATGTGCTCTGTTACATAGAAGGCCATACTGCTGTAGCCCAATCTAAAGCTTTACCAGTAAGTCTGGAAATCAATGATCAATACAATGAGTGCTGTAACAAAAATCCCTTGCACAAGTTAGGACTCCCATCGTATTTATCGGGTTTGCTCACCGGAAAATGGTCCTCATGTTTAGGGGCTAGTGCAGGTACCGTTTTGCAACTCCTACGGGAGTTGAGGAAGTTAAGGGTTTAGGAACCAACTGACTTAGCTGGGAGGACAGAGATTTAATGTCAGAGGCAATTTGTAGAAGTTGATTGTTCTAACTGTTGATGAGTAAGCTTCCCCATAGTCCCAGACAGCAACTCAAAAAGCTGATAATATTGCAACTGACCTTGGTTGTTGACAGTACTGTGGAGCTCTCTCAGATCCACCATCTTGGTTGTGGCAAGGTATTCCCATAATTCCAGTCTTGATGATGTCATCCATTCCTCCAATCACACGCAAATGCCTTGTTCTCAGTCTGCCGAATTCTGATTCAACTAACCTGTGTGTGTCTCAGACTTTAAATAGTCTTTGGTTTGTTCTGCTCATTACGAGGTATTGCCATTTCACTGGACTACTGAGCATTCTTTCTCTGACTTCTTGATTTGTGATTTGAACCCTTTGACCATTTTTGGATTTTGCTCTTTTGTATTTGGCCTTTTGCTCTGATTGCCTGTATGCTTTTTTGTCTTTTCTGTTTTTTTCTCTTGCTTGGTTTTTGGATTTTGATTTTGGATTTGCCCTGAGACTGTGTTTCATTCTGACACCTCTCTCATTAGACAAGACTTTCGTTTTTAAGATCCACAAGTGTCTTCTTGTGCTTATGCAGCGTTACATACAGAGTCTAGGATATGCTAGTAAAGCTTTAGTGCATTTATAACATCATTCCTTTTGCTTTGGATCAGCATCTTGAGTCACATAATAAATTACCCTAACCTTCATAAGTGTGTCTTAAATAATGAAATATTAATAATATGGAGTGAAACAATTACTGTCTAATGTTCTGCCCACTTTACTAGAAACTCCTTTGTTGTAGGTCCGCTTTGCTGGTGTACAGTTTGAGACTGCAGCCCATCTGTTGATGCACAGTGTTACCCATACTCTAGTCCTTCAATACTGGTCAGTTTCTAAAATATCTTTATTGTTTCTATTATTATTATTATTATTATTATTACTACAATCACTGCAACTGAAGACAATAATAAGAAGTTAAAGAAAAGAAATATTGGGGCTTGGACAAGAATGAGGCAAGTCTCTCCACACATGACTGGGTTCCTGAAAGTAATGTCATGATTCAGTTGCTGTGATGGTGTGAAATGTCTTTAAACTGCAGAAATTATCTCCAAGCCTCCAATGGCTCTTAGCCCAGTCTTGTTGAATCACTTAATGGCACTATCCCAAATCTTGTTGAATAAATGAAGGTTTCTGCTTTTGTAGAACTAAAATGACAAGCAATATCCATGACAGTATCTGATTGTGGCCTGAAATGGTCCAGAAAAAAAAAAACAAATGTACACAATTTTCCTGGATATAGGTGATCAGGTAAGACATTTGGAGTTAAAATTTTGCTTCTTTAGTTTAGAACAGGAGCTGTGAAAGTAATGTGTATAGCAAACACATTATGTAATACTCACCCAAATCGCCTAAACCATTTCTGTAACACACATCACTAAAACTTCTCTCCACCCAGAATCTAATCCAAGATCAGTCCAGCATTGTGAACTCCAGCCTTGGCATTGTCTGAAATGATTGCCTGTAGCTGTGACATTTTGTTACATTTTGGTGCATCAAGTTTTTGGTACTTTTACAAACAAAATTTGGCCTGTTTGCATGACTATTGAGCTCTATTGTCTGGTAGTAATGGTGTCTTTACTGTGATACAGTAATTTTTTGATGCCACCATAATTAAGGCTGAAGTCCTTAACCTGTGTTGTGGCATTTAATGTCATTAATGATCTATACTAAACTTCATATTTGTGTTTTTGTGTATTTGTGAGTTACTCATAGCCAAAATCTTAGATATTCAGGTAAAAATGTTTTCTCTATTTTTCTCTCCACTGTAGAGTCTGTGAGCTGTGTCGTCTGGGACACTGTCTGCCCCATTGTCATCAGACGTCATGAGCTGGAGCTTCCTAACGCGTCTGCTGGAGGAGATCCAGAACCACTCCACACCGGTGGGGAAACTCTGGCTCACCACGTTGGTCGTCTTCCGCATCGTGCTCACAGCAGTAGGTGGCGAGTCCATCTACTATGACGAGCAGAGCAAGTTCATCTGCAACTCAGGCCAGCCAGGCTGCGAGAATGTCTGCTACGATGCCTTTGCACCACTTTCGCATGTGCGCTTCTGGGTCTTCCAGATCATCTTGTCTGCCATGCCTTCACTCCTCTACATGGGTTATGCAGCCAACAAGATCTCCCACAATGAGGACGTGCGAGGAACTGGGGGTGGAGCTTCAGCAGGGGTTGGGGCAGGGGGAGGTTATACACAGCGGAGGCCTAGGAAAATGTACTTTGGGGCGCGGCAGCACCGTCCAGGACACGAGGATGGAGAGGAGGAGCGAGAAGATGACCCCATGATCTACGAGGTACCTGAGATAGACAACACCAGGAGAGAACTGGTGCCCCCACGCCCAAAGCCCAAGAGACGTCATGATGGGCGGAGGCGTATTCGTGATGATGGGCTAATGCGGGTCTATGTGATACAGCTGTTGATTCGTTCTGCCTTGGAAGCGGCTTTTCTGGCAGGGCAGTACCTGTTGTATGGCTTCCGGGTGCAGCCTATCTTTGTGTGCTCAGACAAGCCTTGCCCACACAGCGTGGACTGCTTCATTTCACGCCCCACAGAGAAGACCATCTTTCTGCGCATCATGTATGGCGTAAGCTGCCTCTGCTTGCTGCTCAATGTGTGGGAGATGATCCACCTTGGAGCCGGAGCCATCAGGGACGCCCTGCGCAAACGCAACACCGCAGCAGCCGAGGATGAATACCAGTTAGGCCTACTAGGACCTGGGGGCGTGTCTGTTGGAGTGGGAGGGCCAGCACTCAGCGAGGGAGAAACAGCAGATGAAGTTGGTGGTGGAGTCAGGGAGGCAGACTATGTGGGTTATCCTTTCTCATGGAACACGCCTTCCGCGCCACCAGGCTATAATATCGTGGTAAAACCAGAAGCCATGCCCTATACAGACTTGAGCAATGCCAAGATGGCATGCAAGCAGAACCGTGCCAACATTGCTCAAGAGGAGCAGCAACAATATGGCTCCAACGAGGACAACTTCCCTTCAGCGGGCGATGCCCGGCCACCACCGATCAACAAGGACGTCATCCAACTGGAGGCAGCAATTCAGGCCTACACTCTTCAACACCATGCCAATAATGACGATGACGGCATGCATGACAACCCCGATAACGACGACAAGCCGCAGAGCAACATTCCACCTGCTTCTCAGAAAGAGCGGAAACACCGGCCTAAACATGGCAAAGCAAGTAGTGCAGGGAGCACTAGCAGCAGTAGCAAGTCCGGAGAGGGAAAACCGTCTGTATGGATCTGACATTTCATGTGTTCATAAACATCCATATGTATTTCCTTTGCAAAATCTTGGGCATTGACATATAAACTTTTATGGACAATGATACATTAGGAGTGTTGGAAACACCTTTCGTGCCTTAGAATCCAAGGAGCTCTGGTGAAGCCGTGAAAGTAAACTTTTGGCTGAAATTCCAAAATATCTGGTGTTTCCAAACTGATCTCTGTTGTTTTGAAACTGAATTAACCAGGCTCTATTTATCTCAGCCACAGTCCATAAAACCTTTAAGTAAAAAAAAAAAAACAAAAAAACAATGCAGCTTTGGTGATAATGGTTCGAGACATCTTGCTGTGATATCACTTTTGAAGGGTGATGACGATACATTCCAATTCCAAACCAGCTGTCTTCCTCACTTCAAACAGTGACAATGCCAAATTTTTACAATGCCACGATTTTATAATGTGACATCACCCCACGATGGCGGCATTCTGTACTTATTTTTCCCTTCCATGAATGAGAATTGGTCTTGTTATCCTTGTTATTGTACTTCAGATCTTTTAGATATGTATGATGAACCAGTATCTGAGGTAATCTGTCATAAACACCCACAGCAGTGTACAGTGAGTAAAGTATTACCATTACCATTTTCTCATACTGCCCTCTCCTGGTTCAGAGTAGCTATTTTAGTCTAACCAGCTGTAGGGATGCGCTAGTCCCAGCAGCATGGTGTAAAGAGGTTGAGTAATCAAGTCTGTTTTAGCAGTTTTTAGTATTGCAGTAGATGTATAAAAACTATTGGCATGTGCAGATTTTTTTCACTTTGTTTACGGATTATAGACACCTCATCATCCGATCACTCTAGAGCAGAGTTGCCCAAGATGTTGTCTGGGGAGGCCAAAGTGCAGCGTTTGTTTATGGACCGAGGGCAAATAAGAAGCTTGGTACATGTAAAAATGTAAAAACAGCATTACACTATATTACTGAACTGTGCAAATGACCACCCTTCCTTTATTTAATTTCCAGGCAAAAACAGCCATTAAGTACAAGTTAGTAATTTGTTATCAGCCAGTAGAAACATAAAACTCACACGCTGTCTGAATTACAAATTTGGACTGATCAATCCACAAAATCTAATTCTGCATCTCAGATATTCAGGTCCAGAGTTCTAATGCAAATGTTCTTTTTTGCCAAGTAAAGTCTTCTTGACAGCTGCACAACTTTTCAGACTCATAGCATTGGGTTGTCTTCTCACAGTTGAAGGATGGACAGAAACCTCTAGATTTTTTCAGATCTGAAACAAAAGAGGAGCTTGATTTTCTCTCAAGGATGAAAACTGTAAGTACCGTTTGATGGGGTCAGTTTTGGTGGGCTACCAAGTCTTGTTTTCTTTGCATCTTTTAATCAGTTTTGAACAGTTTTGGAAACCTCCTTTATGCAAGTGAATTATTTTGTGTGTAGTTTCTTTTAAAATATCTTCTTCAGCCATTTTAGGTGCACATAGGGAAAAAAATGTACAAGACTGTGTGTTTAGGTTGCTTTTTGTGTGATTGTTAGCATCTGTAGGGGAACGTTGTTGGGGGACACAAAACTGGATGATTTTAAAATTAGAGGGATGGAAGACTTAAAGTGGCAGGAGGTGCACAGAAATAAAGAGTGGACAAACTGATTACTGATAGATTTTATATTAAACTTAGTGTTGGAGGCTTTTATGTAATTTTCTGTTACATATTTCCTGCAAAATAATCAGTACCTAATGATTTTGTGACTGGAAATTAAAACAAAAGAGTGGTCTCTAGCTTTTGCACAGGGCTGTATGCTACTAAAATACAAATACAGTTTAAAGGAAAATAATTCAAGTTGTATAAAGTAGAAAAATATGTTTGTTCTCTCATTGGGGTCAGGGGTGAAGATTGTTGGACAAAATTGGTGACTTAGTGTTGGACAAAACTCAACATCTTCATGGGCCAGCATCGACCCACGAACCACACTTTGGGCTGCTTTGATCTAGAGTTACTGCTGTTTTTATAAACATATACATGCCTGCATATACACCCAAAATGAGGGAATTCTATAAGAGTCGTACACTGTGGGAATAAAAGTCTTCCATTTTTGTCCTCTACTGCCACATTCCAGTTTATCTACTTTTTTTTTTTTGCCTTTTGGGACGTTATGGTGCAACAAGGTGATCGCTGTGGGAGACCAAATACTGTTCGTCGCCATGGAGACATCGTGCTGCTATGCAGTCATGCTGTCCAAGGAGAACAGGCCATAGAACGCCTGTGTGTGTATGTGTACCTTTGTTTATGGCATGCAAGAGAAGGTGAAAACAAACCCTTTATATTTCAGCAATACTTTTCTCTACTGATGATTGTGGATTTGGGTGAATGGTTAATACAGACCAAGACTTGACTAATTTGTGATTTTCCAACATTTGTTCTGTTTCTTTTTACTATTGGGATTTTTATATGTGTAAGTCAATGCAATATTGACCATGCTATTTGGTTAAGATAGATTGTTTTGTAGGCTTTTATTATTTCGTTGCCTTTAAATTGTAACAAAGAACAACAAGCAAGCCTTTTTTGTATGTAGATGTAGATAACCAATGAAAATTCCCAGTGTTCTTCAGTGGACTGTGCTCCTTCTGTGCTGTTAAAGTTGTTTCATTTAACATTTTTAAAGGGCCCATATCAAGGAAAACTGACATTTAAAATAGTTTACTATAAAAATGTAAACATTTTTAAAGCATACTTTTTACTTCCCAGTCCAATACAGTATAAAAAGTAGCCAATTTTGAATTCATTGTTTTTGTGATGTCACAAAAATCATGCATTTACATATATCTACCTATTTACTGTACAGCAGTTTAGCTCAATCCATTCACACTGAGGTTAAGAGGAAGGTTTCAGTGCAGACTGCTTTTTGAACAAGGCACAGTACCAAACAGGCCATTCAGAACAGAGGTTATTCACATGTGTTCATAACAAAAACAGCCCATTTAATTCTGACAGACAGACTGAGGTTAAAAATGAACAGTGTTGGGGTAACATGTTACAGTAATGTAACTTTTTCCTGTAACAAGGTAATATAAAACATTACAGCTGATTTTTTTTGTAAACACATTACAGTTACTGACTTAGAATCTCTAATGGAGCGATATTAACCTCTTAAATTCCAGGTTTATTACACATTAAGGCTTATTATTCAGTAACTTCAGGGACTTTCAGCGCAAACTCACTAAGATATTCTTAGGTTATAGAAGTGTGTAATAAAACTTTGGGCCTGCCCAAAGGCCCTGGCTGCTCAAGGGGTTAATTACAAGAATGAATTAAATATTAGTAACAATCTATCAAAGCGTCTAGTAATATGTAACTGACAGTTTAAGAAGAAACAAAATCACCTACACAGGCCTGCCTTGATATTGTTTCAGAAACAGCTCTTTAAGTTTTCATTCTCAAAAACTTTATTTAGAGGCATCCAATTTTTGACTGTTTCGGCTGACAGCTTTCTGTGGTTTCAAACACCGTCAGCTAGTAGTGCACAGTATACCAGTTCATCCTTTATCCTGGTCAAAATTCTTAGAGTTTCATCAGAACCATTATACCACAAATTAGCTTAGATCACATGATGTACAAACAGTGCAAACCATGCTAAAGTTAGCTCCTTTAGCTGAGAGGCTGAGTCATAAGTGTTTCAGTCATGTTTCTAATGAAAGTGAAAACGCAGCAGTCGCTCAGTCACCTCCTGCTGTCTACTATGTTGCATCTGAAGTGCACTTTGTTCCCCAGGCAGCAGACATAAAGGAATTGCCAGCTTTTTGCGTCAGACGGCATTGTGTTCTCCCAGCTTTGTCTGTGCAACAAGCATGTTGACCAGCTAGTAGTGATAGCGTGACTGTAATACTTTCCAAATGCCGACAGTGTTGGACAGTCAGAGGTACAGTTGTCAAAAGTTGCTAAAATTAGCTTCTTATTCAGATCTCCCACCTTAACCCCTTTTACCAAGAGCTCCAATACTTTGCACTGAATTCCTGTAGTTAATGAATAATAAGCCTTAGTATGTTATAAGCCTGGAATGTTAGTGGGTTAGACTCAAGCGAATTTATAAGTGCCAGAATATAAGTGCTGCTGATGAAATGCAAAAATTTGGACCAAAAACTGCTGAAATTAATATGTGAAACTATATTAACCCCTTTTTGGTAGGCCTGTGGTGCTAGTGTTGCAATGTTGACAGGCATTTTCTGTATCATTGTTATTTTTATTTATGTATTTATTTTTTACTATTTTACATAGTTATGTTTCAGATTTACATTAAAAAATTACATATGTCTAATTTAAAAGCAAGTGGACATCACAGAATATCTTAAGCACCTATTTAAGCACCCAAAACAAATAAGTAAAAAAAAAAAAAAAAAAAAAATATATATATATATATATATATATATATACACACTCAGAAATGCCACCCATTGTGTGAACCATTTATATTTGTAATTATTATAATTGACTCGTACATCTTGTTCAAAGGAATAGTGTCAAGACTTTAAAAATGATGGTCTATGATTGGCTGTTTCTAAAGAAAGTATTGAAAAGGGCTGAGTATTAGGTTTTTAAAATCATTTTCTGATTTGTGTGGATTTTAGAGTAAAGTAATGATAAATGAGATTTATAGATAAATGAGACAGTTTCCAAGGTGTAGTGAGTAATGAGAGAAGTAATATAATTTGTGACTGTTTTGAGTAGCTTCCCCAACACTGGAAATTGCCTGTGTCTGTTTTTTTGGTTCACTGTGAGTGGACCTCAGGGGAAAGTATAAAAAGCAAAGAAAGTGCTTGATGTGGGTCCTTTAAAGTTTGTGACTATATTGAGCAGAGATGACCTTTTTTGAATTTGCACTATGGGAAAATAAAAGAATGTGAAAAAATACTGGTGGGGAAATTCCTAAACTGTTGGAGAAAATCCAGCTGCAGTTGCAGCAAAAGAGATTCTATTGTGTGTTTTTAAGGCTGTGTGTGAGACAGTGGGCTCGGGGGAAGGGGGAGGGGAGTAAGAAAACGTTAGGCTCATTTTTAAAGCAGCTGTATATACAAGAGCTCCAAGGGGAGGAAGAACAGATTACAGAGCTCTGTGCCCCACAGCTGATTACCAGTGCAAGTGTGTGTGTATGTGCGTGTGCGTGTGTGTGTGTGTGTGTGTGTGACTTTCTAATTCTTTTTGTGTGTGTGGGTATAAGTGCATGTGGTACGTGAAACACTGCTTGGTAAGCACATCTGCCCAGCGGGGTCACAACAAAGTCTGATGGCGCTGTACACTCTCATTACTCCTAGAGTGTACATTCATGTGCCTGTATGTGTACTTGATATTTTCTCCCTTGGGAACTGCAGCGAACAGCTCAAAATTACAGTCCATTTAATGTCACTCTTTACTCCTTGTCTTGTTATTCTTTTTGTATTCATGTTTCTCTTCTGTAAATTACAATGTGGATTTAAAAAGTGTGTTACTCTTATAAGAAAGGGGAAAAATGCTGTCTTCCCCCCTCTGCTGGAATATCCAGCGATGTCATTTATTTCCATTTTTTGGAAACCCCTTCTTTTTGAATTTCATGGAAATGCATGTTTGAGAGCTATTTTGTTAATAAAAATAAGGAAAATTAATGAATAAACTCTGCAAACGCTGTCTATCAATCAATTTCTAACAGGTTCAATTTGCTCCAGCTTAGGGTAAGACACTAAAGGCAGAAATGGAGGTTTTGGTCTGGTCAGTTCTTTCTTAGATTTTTATATTTACAGCATGTCTTCTCTTAATCTGCAATCATAAACATGTCAAAACTCAGTTTTCCCAAAGTTAGCAGCTTTAATGAAGGCCCTCCCACACCTCGCAACCATGTCATGTATCACTGAAAAGCTTGTTTCCTGTAGAATCTACAGAATGTCCACATATCTCTATTTTTTCCATACTAATGGCATTTCCACAAATAATATATTGCTGTGTGCAGTTCTGAGGCCAATTCTTAAAACTGATTTACTCAAAACAGCTTTTCTCTACTTTGAGAACTAAAAATCTCAAAAAGTAACTAAAAAAACTTGTATTCATAAAATTTGACATGTTCATTCCTAACCATATTCTGAAGTATTTCAAAATGAATTTCATGACATATTGCTAAATTACCTGAATTTATACTGTTTAATAACAACCTTTGATATAACAGTGCCTAGTGGTTTCTTAATTAGACAGTAAAACAAATTTCACTGATCTGCTACATTGTCACGCTTGGCTCCTTCCACTCCCCATTGCTTTTTGTTTACCTTTTGATAGTCCACATGCTTCTTTGTTATGGTATCCCTAGTCCTGCCCTCTTGTTTTGTGACTCTGCCCCTGATTGTTTTCACCTGTCCCTCGTCTTCCCGGTGACGTATTTAAGCCCTGTGTTTGCCCTTTGTTTTCGCTGGTCTTTGTTTGATGTAGGTTTGTTGGATGTTTTGTTATTCCGGCCTCTGTTTTGTACTTCAGTCTGTTTATTTTGTCATGTTTGTCCCGTGATCTCTCCGTGTTGGTTATATGAACCTGGACTGTCATGACCATGACCCTGGATTTGCCCTCAATAAAAGTCGCTTATCTCCACCATGAAAGTATTTTTAAAATAGTCCAAAAGACCTTGTCATGTAATCCTCTACTGAGGGTAGCTTTTATAAACATTCAAGTAATACCACCTCCTGTCACCATACTGTGAACAATTCTGAATCAGAAAGTTTCTCTGTGATGCACAATTTCTTTACCATTCTGAATGACTATGTTTCTAACTTACAAATTAATTTTTTGATTACACAGAAATTTAAAAAAAAATTGTGGAATTCCCCTTCAACTTTCACAGATGCCACTGTGTTTAATGTATGGACAAACCAGTTATGCCTAATGAGACAGCATTGCTGAGAGCAGTATTATTCCTTCCCCTAAACAGTGGTGAAACTAGGATATATGGGCCCCTAAACAAAAATTACTCCTTAATTAAAAAAAGCTTTTTTAATCACTGTTTAATCACGTGTTTAATCACTTGTTTCCAACAAGCTGATGCTCTAAAGGCATGTCACTCTACCCATTAGCACCTGATGTTTATTATTTATTTACCTCCATGTGCAGATCTCTGCCCACAACTCCACACTAATCCTGCATTCTGTGCTACAGTAAGTGTGACTAGTGTGCCAGGCTCTGCTGGTAAGAGATGTAGATCACCTCATTCACATCCACTTCTCAAGGTCGACCAAAGTTGACCAGATGCCCTTCTGTACTGTTGGAATTATCAGACTGAGTAGTGTCCAGTGTTTTTTGGCGATATTGACTATGTGACATCCATTACAACAGAATTGAACACACTGACATTCTAAGTAGACCTACAACTAACTACTCTGCTTACAGTAAAAGTATGATTTGTTGAAATACATTTGGAGAATAAAATAACACCTAATCTTCACGGTCACTTGGTGAAGTACCTAATAAGTGCACTGACCACAAAACAGCAATGGTTAACTAAAAACACAAGGGTAAGCTTTGTAAGCTACTAAAAGTTGTATTCTTGTGAGAAATAGTCTAATTTTGATGAGTATAGCCTCATCTTCCTCCATAGCAGCAGTAAAAGTTAACTGAGATAACTGGGAGTTAACTGGGACCTTGAGTACACTATTTCGTTCCACCTCATGTACCACATGTGATGCAAATGACAATAATGCCTTATCTTATCTTATCTTATCTTATCTTAGCTTATCTTAGCTTAGCTTAGCTTAGCTTAGCTTAAAACAGGACTGATGGAATTCTAATACAACACACCGGAAACAGCTTGAAGAGAGTAATGGAAAACAACGCCCACTGATTGTCAGGGTAACTGAACAGGCACAGGTCTTAAATAGTAAATAAAACGTAAAAGAAGGAAATCTGATTAATGATTCCCAAATCTTTTCTTTTACCCTTGAGGATCACTTATGATATTATAGAGTTTGATATCCACAGGTAAGAATGACTTCCTGTGGTGCTCTGTGGTGCATTTCAGTAGAATGAGTCTTGAGCTGAATGAGCTCCTGTGTCTCATCACCGTGTCATAGAGTGGGTGGGAGCCATTGTCCATAATGGCCTGCAGCTCAGACAGCGTCCTCCTCTCTGATGCTGCCGTCAGCAAGTCTAGCTTCACACCCACAACATCAGTTTGTTGAGTCTGTTGGCATCTGCCACCCTCAGCCTGCTTCCCCAGCATGCAACAGCATAGAGGATAGCACTCACCACCACAGACTCATAGAAAATCCTGAGCATAGCCTGGCAGATGTTGAAGGACCTCAGGCACCTCAGAAAATAGAGACGACTTTGGCCCTTCCTGTGGAGGGAGTCAGTGTTCTTAGCCCAGTTCAGTTTATTGTCAATATACACTCCCAGATATTTGTAATCCTCCACAGTGTCCACACTGAGCCCCCTGATGGACACAGGGGTCACCGTTGCCTTGTCCCTCCCCAGGTCCACCACCAGTTCCTTTGTCTTTGTCACGTTGAGCTGCAGGTGGTTCCGCTCCCACTATGTGACAAAGTCCTTCACCGTCACCCTTCATCACCCCTGCTTATACATCCAACTATTGCAGAGTCATCAGAAAACCTCTGAAGGTGGCAAGTCTCTGTGCAGTAACTGAAGTCCATGGTGTAGAAAGTGAAGAGGAAGGGAGAGAGGACAGTTCCCTGTGGGACTCCAATGTTGCTAACCACTCTGTCCAGCACACAGTGCTGCAGGCATACATACTGTAGTCTGCCAGTCAGGTAGTCAACAATCCAGGACATGAGGGGGGCATCTACTTGCATCACTGTCAGCTTATCACCCAGAAGAGCAGGCCAGATGGTGTTAAATGCACTGGAGAAGTCAAAAAGCATGACCCTCACAGTGTTGGCTGGTTTGTCCAGGAGAGCGTCAACTCGATTGAGCAGGTAGATGATGGTGTCCTCAACTCCCAGGCGGGGCTGATCGGTGAACTGGAAGGGGTCCAGAAGAGGCTGGACCATGGGCTGGAGCTGATCCAAGATAAGCCTCTCCATGGTCTTCATGACGTGGGACGTCAGTGCCACAGTGCCTGCAGCCTTGTTTGTGTGGAGTCTCTTCAGTTGTCTTCTCACTTGGTCAGCAGTGAGACTCACGTGGGGGAGGGGTGGAGGTGTGAGGTGGGCAGTCAAAGGAGGGGGGCAGGCTATCAGGAGGTGGGGGGTAGGGTGAGTGGAGTGGGCTGTTGAGGACTGGCAGCAGAGGAGACAGAATGGGGGAGGACAGAGCCTGCAGTGTCAAATCTGTTAAAGAACAGACACATTCAAAATAATCATTTGAAATGATTAACCAACCTTGCAACAGTAGCTGCAAAAGAAATCCGAGCAGGTCAATTTTAGGGGAGTTTTAAATTCAGAAAGGAGGATGACGGAGACTTCATTTTCACAGGGTTCAGACATTTGCTGACTTTCCCTGGCTTGAGTTGTTGCTAAAGATGAATCTCCAGAGGGCTACATGCCTGCAAGAGAGCCAAAGGGGTGTCATTCTTATGCATTGGGAGCTAGTCTTAGTCAGAGGCATAGCCAAAGGGTGGCTGGGGCAGCCAGCTCCACCATGGAATGAAGCTTGGCCATCCTTCTGGCCACCCCAATTATGAAAAGTGAGACAACAACTTTCATCAATAAAATATCAATTATGCTTTATGGTAAAAATCTGCAATCAGAGTAGCTACCAGTCAGTTATAAGAGATAAGATGATGCTGATTTAATAATTCGATTGATTTAATAATGTCATAATTGACTCAGCAAACAGGTGAGTGAATGAGCCCTGTGTCCTTTAGCAGTGCTACTCTCTGAGCTACATTATGAAGTAGGGAATGAGATCGTAAGATAAGTTAATTATTAATAAATAGTCAGCTATTATTGGGTATGATGCTTAGTAAATACTTTTCACAGCTGAATACATCCTTGTGTTGTTGGTTAGCTTATTCAGATATACAATAGTTACATGATGATGAACAGTTAACATGTAATTGCAACATTGCACCATTAATTGCATATATACCTAATGAATTCACTTATGAATTAACAAAATGAATGAATTACAAAACAGGACAAATGTAATATTTTATACCTTTGGAAATGATGGACAGATTTAGTTATGTACAAACACCAACATTTTTGTTTTCTTTACAGTGTGCCCACCAGTAAAATGGTCACCCCGATCTCTTTACCCCATGTTCTTAGTCCTGTCCTGTTTAGTGATTTCCCTGTACAAAAACTATTAGCTGCCAAATTTAAGACCAGAGATCACCAAATATTCAACAACAAACACCAGTTTTCTAATGTTTGCAGGGAGAGAACATCTCTTTTGTTCACCAAATTACTTTTGTTCATCTGTGTTTGAACCAGGCATGTCAGAGCAATGAAATGACCAAACTGTGCTGGACTGCAGGCCCAGACTTGAGTACCCCACAGAATTCCTAGTGAGGAGAACTGCCGCTCAGTAATTTGTTTCAGGTTGATCAGACACAAGAGGGCTCTTGTGAGTCCAAAATAATGAGGGCCTAGTAGAGTTTTGCACTCGCATGAAATTTAAACCTAAACCTGACCCATACCTGCAAAGTTGAAGCCCAAGCTGGTCAGGCCTGAATGATACTACTAAATTGGAGACCTGAATCTGACATGCAGGTGCACAAAACAGAAGTTAGCTTCTTTTTCTAATTCAAAATTTTTGTTCCACCTTATATAGTGCTGCCGTGACATTCTGTCTGTGCCATTTAAAGTGGAACAGAGCATTGGAATATGAAGCTAACTTCATCTTCAGTGCACTAGCAGAGATGGATTATTGCAGATACAGTTTACAGTGCTTTGCTTTGGTATTAAGGACTTGAGTTGCTGGGATATCTGATAGAACTGCTCATCATACCTGGCACAAAACAGTGTCCAGCCTCCTCCGATAAACTGTTGTGACGAGGCATGTGAGCATGCAAGATTTACAAATACTACATAAATAAAAATTTCACTCATTACAAAACAGACCACTACTGGCTACTGAGCTTCTTCTTCTTTCGGCTGCTCCCTTTAGGGGTCGCCACATCGGATCATCTGCCTCCATCTTGCCCTATCCATTGCCTCCTCTACTTTCACACCAACCATCTCCATGTCCACCTTCACTACATCCATAAACCTTCTCTGAGGTCTACCTCTTCTCCTTCTACCTGGCAGCTCCATCTCCAACATTCTTTGCCCAATATATCCACTATTCCTCCTCAACACATGTCCAAACCATCTCAACCTGGCCTCTCTGGCTTTATCTCCAAACTGCTCCACCTTCACTGTCCCTCTGATCTGCTCATTTCTAATCTTGTCCATCCTTGTCACTCCCAAAGAAAATCTCAGCATCTTCATCTCCGCCACCTCCAGCTCAGCCTCCTGTCTTTTAGACAGAGCCACAGTCTCCAAACCATACATCATAGCAGGATGCACTACTGTCTTGTAAACCTTCCCTTTCACTCTTGCTGCTATCCTTCTGTCACACATCAGCCCTGATATCCGTCTCCACCCACTCCATCCTGCCTGCACCCTCTTCTTCACCTCTTTTCTACACTGTCCATTGCTCTGGATGGTTGACCCAAGATTTTTGAAGTCATCCACCTTTACCACCTCTACCCCTTGCATCTTCACCTTTCCACCTGCCTCCCTCTCATTCACACACATGTATTCCGTCTACTACTGGCTACTGAACATTTGTGCAAAATTGCAGTTGATAAATTGTTAACTGAGATAAATGCACTTGATTTCTTTACATAGAACAGCATATTTGTTTCAACATGCTAGTGTGCAACTGCTGATTAGCGTATCAGATGGCCAGTGAGAAATGCTGACCTTAACTTACTTAGCTAGCATTAGTTTGTAGCACATTTACTATGTCACATATAAGATGAAAGCTTTCGTCAGTTTGGGGTGGGTTGGTCTGCTTTGTGCAACTCCTGGTCTAAAGTCCTGCTCCAGTCCTGACATATATTTATCCTCAAATCCTCTCAAAAGCACTTTTTCTTTTTTTACTGTTTATAATGTATACTGCAACTGAAAAGCGTACTGTAGCCCACACAGCTCACCACAAAAGAAAAGCTGAAAGCCACAGAAGATGTTCATCATCCACAGTTGACCAATCAATATCAAGGTTGCCTTCTCTCTAGTCACTCATCCAATATAGCAGAAACGCTAATAAAAGATTATTACAATTTCAATGTGAAGAAGAGTTTTCAGTTTAGTCTTATGTATGTTATGTATGTCTGAGTCTTTTGTATTCTTTCTAGAAAAATATTCTTTCCACTAAGATGCTTCTTTTTGGAACAAACACAACGAATATCACGTTCTAAAAGACACCAGGCCGTGATTCACCCAATGAGCTAGTCAGGTCTCCAACCAATCATTCAGTAGCAGTAATATTAGCATCGGTAGCTGTAATGCTAGCATTCTACTGCCTAAAGCTTACTGGTAGGTTTTTACAGCTTACTGGAAAGATACTGGTAATTTTTTTAAAGCAATACATCTTTCCACTTCACTAAAATGAAAGGAATATTCAGTATGATTGTCTAGCAATTTATTAAATGAACATTTTTAGCCCAGTTCATCTACCTTCATTCAAGACTTGTTTGAATGTGTCCTCTAATATTTTTCAGTCATGGTTTTGGCGTGATCAGAAGAATTGGAAGTGGCCAGACCAGTTTCCCTTCAAATTGGCCATAGGGTTTCCCAGATCACCTATATGTTAAGTGTACACATCTACAGCAGTGTGCCCACAGGTCTAGCTGCTCAAAGACCTATTTTGAGCAGTTAAACCTGCAGGCACATGTCAGTATCAGTTCCTTGTGTGCTGTTCGTAATCATCTTTTGTGTTCTTTTGCCTAACCCATGCACTGTGACAAAAAAACTTCAATGCATGTGTGTTCAGTGCTTTGACAATATTTAAAAATATAGTTGCTAAATAAACAGAGAATGCCTGTAAGCCATATTACACAATAATCACAGACTGAGCTAAGACTGGAAGAAACATTCTGCCAAAACTTTTGTTTCCTCACCTTTATCTCTTCCTCTCCCTGCTCTAGTTCTGCCACTGCCACGTTTCAGTTTGTCCAACTAACCTTAACATTTCTTCCACTCATTTTTTACAAAAATAAATAAATAAATTTAATATACTGCCATGGCTAGTAATGCACTGAGTTGAGCAAAGTACTAAACAGTGAAGGCAGAATACTAACAACGCTGTATTCAGTAATGCATTTAGTTATAATATATTAAAAAGTATGTATTGTAAAATGTAAAATGTATTTAGAAGACATTTAAAGTAAATCTCTATAAGATACAAAGGAAAAACTCTGCTGAAGTTCTTCTAACATTTACATTGTTTCTCACAGTTCTTGGTCATCAGCCTGTCATAATGCCAAATTTTCTGCTAATATGTCATAATGCTAATGCAATCATATTTTCGGAAATGTTCAGTTGTTTGCTTAGTTCAAGAGGTAAGTGGCAGTCCTGCTAGGAGGATCCTGGAAGCAGCAGTGGACTGAATCAGACAATGAAAGCCAACAAATTATATTTTGGAACTTTAAGAACATTCTAGTAAGTCTTTCTTTCTCACTCATATACATGCACACTTAATGTTCCAATGTAAAATACAGTTTCTTTCACGTTGTTTTCTTCTACTGGGGTTGGACAGAACAGGATGAGACAGGACAAAACATTCCCTGGACTCCATAAATATGACCACCCTCTATCAATGCATCACCTCCTACACTGTTAAAAATAAAAGGAACAGAAAACTGCATTCATCAAGGCACAAACAATATAAATGTACTTATAAATGTGCAACAGTTGTTTTAAGGTCCAATTGTGTACCTTAAATAAGTTTTTTCCCCAGTGGAAAAGTAGATATTTGTAGCTTTTCATAACCTCATGCTTTAAAACAGAACAATAAAATAAAAAGCGTGGAGATGAGACAGGGTGTGTGGAGTCAATACATCTTAGAAAATATATGGTACAGTTATGTTCCCAGACTAAAGGTAAGGAGATGTACTACCCCAGTGACTACTTGAGGTACTACCCCAGTGACAAGAAGGGTACCGCTGCACTGACACATTCGTTCCTTTATTTCTGAGTGTAGAGGAACTTTTATAATAGTTTTATCTTCTTCCCTGTCTCTCAGATTCTGCAGTTCAACAGGACATTTTACAAGTCTTAAGGAGAAGTAATGTTTCATTTCAGACACAGAGCCATGAGAAAGGGAGTCCTTCAGGCCTAGAGATAAAGATCCCTTCCAGAGTGTTAGCAAAAGCTTGCTTCTTGTGCCTCTGATTATATAATGCTGAGATTGGGAGGATAATGAGAGCTTAGCTGCTAATGTTGAGCCACATTCACATTGTCAGAATATTTGGATTCCACCAAACACTTCCAAAAGGCCCTTTATTCGTAACAGAAAGTGTTCTCTTACACTTTATTCTCACATACTGAGGCAGAATGTAAGACAGGTTTTCTTGTAAGGAGCCCAGGTGTGCACACGTAGTAGAATATTGTTGCATTACAAAAAAAAAACAATAACACAGCAGCTGTCTTTTAAATTATGTCAAAATTTCATGATGAATGGTCCAACAGAGATGCCCCCCAAATCAAATGTTTTCACATTACAAATTAAAGGCCCCATATCCTATATTTTTCATGCATTATATTTTCCAGCTGAGGTACACTTATGACATTTGTGTTGTTATATGTAAGAAAAAAACAGTCATAATTCACTTACTTTAGCATGAATCGGCAGGGCAAATCATCTGTAAGCTGACCAGGTATATTCACTTATTGTTTTTTGTGACATCACAAAACCAGTCAATTTAAAAGACTAATTTTTTGCAGCTGCCATTTCGCTGCTTTTGGAAGCAAACCTCATATCTCCATTTTTGTTGTTTTTCAGTTTTTGACATAAATGAAAATACCTGTTGTCCTTTATATTGTGTGTAAATTTTATGATGATGGGACCTAAAGAAACAGCCCAAAATGGCTTGGATAAAACTCTGGTTCCACTGACTTGCATTAAAAGTAAAGTATGTTTTTCCCTTTTACTGTAAAGATACCATTTTGGAGATACAAAGTTTTCTTCCAACAACAATGATATACAGACTGTATGGAAAAGTAGGTTTTAAAATGTTAACAATGATTGTCTGCTACATCAAACTTTTTCTTTAAAAATGCAAGTAAAATTTGATTGCATATGTGCCCTTTAAGAATGTTTTACCTTCTCTTGTAAAGTTATAATTTTAGAGATACACACTTTTATGTGAACATTGGTGATGTACTGTTTAGGATGCACTGGAATATCTCACAAGGCATGACTCACAAGGTATTATCTCACCAGTCACTGTGCTGTGAAATCATATTTTCTGACATATTCCCCAGTTTTGCTAAAAGGCAGCAGAGGTAAATCCCAATACCTGAGACCAGAGTCTTCTTAGTGCAAAGCACCAGAGGAAAACTTGGCACTACAGAGATGTGACAAATGGCACTGTTGGCAGAGCCGTGAGAGTGATGGCATGTTAAAGGCTGACTAAAGAGAAAAACGTTAAGAAGTGCTTTCTGCTCTGGGAGCCATTTCTGTAATTAAATTTCTAGGTGGTAAAGTAGCCAAGTGCATTACATTCATTCTTCAGCTTATACCACTCCTTCTGCAGCCTGTATGTGTGTGTGTGCGTGCGTGCGTGTGTGTGTCCATACGCAGTGATATTCAGAACAGTGCATTCACTAAACACAACAAGTGAGCTGTAAAACTAGCTGCAGAATTCCTCCTGGAGTGTTTCATAATAAATAGACCTATTCACCTAAGAAACATGATAGCAATGGCCTGTATTATATTCAGCACATCTCACAACTACTTTCAGAATCTGTAGTGCACATTCAATCTGTTCAATGCTGACTTTTCTGACACTCCATCTGCAGAACTGTGCAAAAGTCAGAAACCACACTTCATTTAATTTCCAGTCAAAACAGTGATTGAGTATGTTATTCATTTTCAGTGTCAGTAAAAAAAGGCTGAAAAAAATGTAACAGAAAATTACAAAGAAGCCTCAACAAATAAATCCTATGTCAACATGTTCAGTATTTAGTGTGTTCACCTTTTGCTTTTATTACAGCTGGTATTTTTCATAGACATGCTTTCAGATTATCCAGAGAATCTGCAGGGATATTTTTCCACAGCAAGAAAGTTCAGCCATGGACGTTATATTTCCTGCTTCTCCTGATCCAAGTACTCCCAGTAAATCTGTTATTTGGGGTGGACAGTTTAGTGCTCTGCAAACACCAGCAGTCTCTTGTCTTTTCTCAGTAAATGCTTCCTGACAGCTACACACCCCTTCAGACACATAGTGTCGGCCTTCTCATAGCAGAAGGATGGACAGAAACTCATGTGGATTTTTTCAGATCAGAAGAGAGAGAAGAGCTTGATTTTTCTCCTCTCTCTCAAAGATGAAAGCTTTAAGTACTGCTCATATGACGGTGACAGTTTCGGTGGTCAACTCTGTCTGCAAGATTGTTAGACGTGCCATTTCTCTGTATCATGTAGTCGTTTTTTGAACAGTTTTGGAAACTCCTTATTTTGCTATAAATTTCAGTTACAGTTTCCTAATTCAAATGGATTCTTTACAGCATATCTACTCAGAAAAATAGCTTTGTACTTTATGGTCATTCTGACTGGAAATTAAATAAATGAATGGTGGTCTCTGACTTTACACAACCAAAGAGGGTCCAAACACTGACTAATGAGCTCCTTTTGAATCCTTTTGATTTGTCAAACTGATCCTGAGGACTGCTCTAACACTACTTTAGCACACCTGACTCAATTGAACAGTTATCAAGTATTGCAGTAATTATTACAGCACTATTGGAATTAAATAACGAGAGCTGAGCTAGTTCACAAATCGCTAGTTACTGAAAGATTTACACTGAGTTGCCAGTTTAAAAGTTACACCCAACACCTTCACACAAAACATCCATTCTCACGAGTCAGGGGTTTTGATCATCAGCTAATGTCCATCTGAGCTTTTTCTAATGGGCAAAAGAATTGACCTAGGTGCCTCTCATCATAGCATGATAGCTGACGCTAGGTATCCTGCCAAAAGGCTTTCATCTGTGTTTAATCAACTACAGGCCTCATTCACCAATTTCTTTCTAAATTTTTTCTTAAATTTGTTCTTGATTAAGGTCCTAAGAAAAGGTCTACATCAGATTTATGACATGTTCTTAAACCTCAGAATTGTTCACACATTTGTGCTCTTGAGTGTGTGTAGATTTTCTTCTTATCAAAGAACAAATCCTAAATAAGAAACATTGGTGAATGTCAGAATCTTTGTGAAAACAACGTAAAGAACATCTGAATGGCATCTGAAGATCTAAAGATCTAAAGAGATCAGCAATTTGCACAACTGAGATTCTTGGAAGTCTCTTTTACCATTATTCAGAGTTACTATAACTTCATAGCTGCTTCGCTTCCCTTTCCACTAACACTCACTAGTTGCTCACTAGTTAAAAAAAAAACGTTCTACAGGGCAGTGTTTATAAGGCCACATAATACCTACATAAGGTCCAAAGAAAATGTTTACCTTGTTCAACCAGCGTGATGTGCCAAGTTATGTCATATTATCAGCATTATGCCGCCGTGACATACACTGAGCTATGAAGTCATTTATTGCCAGAAATAGTCGTGATACACTAATGTCAGAAAAAAATAGTTGGCAAACGCACCCTTTATACCAAATTATGCCTATTGGAATAAGTATTTAGAGATGTTTATGTAGATCTATATTAGTTGCCATAAAGGACTTATGCAGATGTCATGTAGTCTTATGAACACTGCCCTACAGTAAAGTGCTACCAAAAGGCAACATAGCTGTTCTCTGAAGTTCCACAGTATGATCGGAATTAAACATAGTGCCTACTATTATACTGGTTCTACTAGACTATGCTGGTTGTTGAGGTGCTTTTGTCAAACACCTTGCATTAACATGCGTTTCATGTCTGGATCATATCTGGATATATTTTGACTATAGATGCCATTTACAGTTTTCATTTGGAACTGTATGCATTTCATTTAGGGGTGGGCAATATGGGAAAATATAACTTCATGAGATGTCAGGAAACTGTCATGATGCACAAAATGTAAGAATATTTATATTTTCTGACAAAAAGGACCAGCAGTGTTACAAGGTATTATCAAAAAGTTTGAATACAAATTATTTGTATGTTTTACATACTGCACTGCACTATATCCAATTATAGAGGCCTAATTATGTACTTTTTGTCACAAAACATGCAGTTGTTCATTGTCCTACAAGTCATGATGATATTCACATATGCTCAGAGAGACACATTATGACATTATTTATCATGATAACGGTACATATTGTTATACTGCCCAACTCTAATTCCATTTACACTTGTGTTGAATGTGGTCAAGATCTGACTCTGACCACTCCAAATCTGCTTGTAAGCTGATCACTAGGTTAAGTGAAGTTTGAACATAATCAGATCACCATAAACACATGTTGATGCGAGGTGTGAACAGCTGTGATCACATATATATATATATATATATATATATATATATATATATATATATATATATATAATTTTTTTTACTTCTCTAATTATACCTAGGTTAAACAGCTGACCTGAGATGTAGTTCAATCATTAGATGTAACCCCTTTTAGCTTTTTTTTGCCAATTTCCTAGTTGTAGCTTAGTCAGTAAGTAAAACTGATTTTCATAGAGAATTTTTCATTATGTCTAATTATGTGAAGGTTCTTCTTCTTCTTCTTTCGGCTGCTCTCTTTAGGGGTTGCCACAGCGTATCATCTGCCTCCATCTTGCCCTATCCACTGCCTCCTCTACTTTTACACCAACCATCTCCATATCCACCTTCACTACATCCATAAACCTTCTCTGTATGAAGGTTAAATTTTTTAAAAAGTAGGCTAGTTGACCTGAGAGGCAGTTTGATTTTTTAACTCTTCCTTACACTTAACCCCTTTCAGCTGATTATAATTTTTTGTCCATTTCCCAGATGTAGTTTAGTTTCAGAAATTAAAATTGATTTTCAATAGTGAATCTCCACTATCTTAGTTCTGGTTTAGGAGTCCTAGAAACCATCCTAGAGCTTCTAACTTGAAAATTTCACCACTTAAACTGTTTAAATATTGCTGAAGTAACTTAACTCTCAGACAAATGACTAGCGTTTCTGAGCAGCAAAAATATTAAATAAAAAGTCCTTTGTGTCAGTACTTAAAGTGTAGGTTGGTTTGGCTAGTTCAGGGCATCCAACCTTATCTAATATTACATTTTAATTCCAGCAAAGTTGCAGCCTGCATGATGAGCTGTATGAGACCAGTTCTATAAAGTAGAATCCTGCTTATTTGTAATGAAAATTACAAATCCACAGCCTTTGTGGATACGACTGGATACCCCTGGGCTAAACAGTTCATGTCAAGCTATCCTGACTTCAAATCCCATCATGCCTCTGCTCCTCTCAGCAATGTAAAAGCAGACTTGGACCCACAGCTCCTGCTCGGGGTATTGTAGTTCTGGTCTGCTCATGAGGCCTTCTGCTCCCTGTTTAGAACTCCCTATCCCTTTTTTGTAGCCTTTATTGCTCATCCTTACCAAGGTTGCTAGTAGGTCATGTATGCACAGTCTAAACTAAGTGTGTTCAGTTTGATGTGCGGTTTAACATTGAACACGCCCCCAGATGCATTTGGATAACACCCTGCATATGAAGCCTGAGAAGATGATCAAACTCAGCCGGCATGGAGTGCACATTCTTTTTGCTCTGCCTGTCATCATAGTAGTGATTGGTGATTGGCTGGCGGCCGTAAGGGTGCTGGCTGAAGGGCCAGAAGCCATATAAATGAACATTGGTGCACAGTTCCAGAGCCAGGCTGGCCACGATGAGGCCCGTGCTGAGGCGGGCTGAGCGAAGGCCCTGCCCACGCCAGAAACGCGCCAGGCTGCTCAGATACTCCGGGTTGAGGAAGACTGGACGTGCACTAGTGATGCCAAAGTCCTCCAGCGTGTAAAAGGCTCGCAGTGACACGGGTGTGTTGTGGCCATAGGAAAAGGCTGGCAGCACAAGCAGGGAGTCACCGTAAGGACGCAAGCTCTCAACAAATGGACGACGACGTTCCATCAGTCCCCCGAACCTGACGAGACCCAGAAAGATAAAAATGATTTTACAAAATGTGCTAAATGCTGAGATCAGATCAGTGAAGTCTCTCCAACAAGGAGTATTTTCAGATCATGCTGTTTTTTTGAGTGAGGTACAATATCAATCAGCCAATCGGTGCAGACAGCATTTGCATATACAGCCCCTGGTCAAATACCATGTTTTCTCAGTGAAAATAAGTTAAAATGTCCTCTACAGAGAACACATTTCTGCACATTGTAATGTATAATTACTTTTATTTAATATACTTACATATGTTTACAATGTAACCTACTGGAAAAAACAAGCATTTGCACTCACTTCTCTATTAGTATGCTGGGGTTGGCCGTAACCAGGCTGGTCTGGTTCCCCACATCTTTCTCATAACCACTCCCCAGAGGAGGAAGATTACACCTGAGAGAAAACAGAGAGAGACAGTACACACACATGGTGAGTCATATTTCAGAGCTTTTCAGCAGATTTTGTGGCCAGTTACAGAACATGCTCTATCGGATGACACAACTTCACAGCTTTGATCCAAAAATGTTTAGTTGAATTAGTTGAAACCTATGAAGCTGTAAAAAAAAACTATGATATTAGAAATTTTATACATGTATCTGAAACAAAACTGGTTTATATTAGAGAAAACAGTGATTCCATACTTTTTAACACTAAGGTACAGTTTTATGCAAACACTTTGGTGCCCCTGATCAAATGGCATGTTTTGTTGATTTTCTTTTTTTTAATGACACAAGATTTTACTCTAAGCAGTTTTGCACTATTTCTAAGACATAAGTATGTCACACAGTATGAACAGCATTTGATAAGTTGAAATGAAAACAACAAAAATGGACATAAAATATCGAGTTATTTTGGATTGTAGACTAAAATCCTTTTGCTTTTAATGTCTCTATACCTTAGTTTTGTTACTTTTATTAAAATGAATGATGGAATATTCCGTTTTGTCGCTACCAAAGCAATAATGCTACTGAACATTTTAGTAGTGACTGTTATGGTACTGACAATTTTGAGCAGAAATCAGAAACGCTTACCAGAACATTTAACAGCTTTTAACAGTTATATACACATAAAACAAAAAAGTTTACTTAATTACATAAAATATGTTTCGGTAGAGATATCCTTATGGTCACACTGATTTTCAGATTTTGGGACACATTTACTTCAAAACAGTGGGATCTAACAGCTCACCATGTGTCCATGAAGGACAAGGTGTAAGGGTTCAGCCTGCACCACCTGCCACCAGCAGTGGGTGTCAGCAGCGGGGTGCCCAGCCTGCACCGCCTGCTGCTGGCAGAGGGCGATGGAGGCAAGGTGCCGTTGATCAATTAAGACTAACTTGACGCACCTGGAAGCCTCCGTATACAAGGTGCTGGCAAATGGTACTTAGTCTTTGAAAAGAAAAGAAAAACAAAACTGCCCCAAAACCAAAAGAGGGAAAAAGAGGGCTGAGAGAAGAAATTGCCCCAAAAAATAAAAGGAGAGAATAAGAGGGCTGGAAAAAACCACAGAGAGTAATTGCCCCCAACTTACTCACAAAAAACAACAAAAAAATCCAAGCCATACAAAAGGTGTTTGCTCTAAGAGCACACAAGTTAAGGAAAGTCTGCCAACTGCCATAATTATGGTGGCAGTGTCTTTGTGTTTTTGTTTGTTTCACCTTTCTACTCAGTTTGAGCACGCCATCCATGGCGTCCCCTTTGTTTGCCCTGTGTGTCCGTGCCTTTTCCCGCCTTCCTCAAGGTGCCTTGACCGTTGCTATGTTCTGTACCTTCTTGAAATAAGGTAAAGACGAAGGATATAACGGATAACGTGACTTCTTTATTCTTCAGCAAACAAAACGCGTAACTGCAGGCGGCATGCTGCATAACTGTGTGCCGTCACGTGATACGCAGATCACATAAATGATGTACATCACAACCCTCACCCCTTGCACACTCCAGTGGCGCAGCAGTAGCGCCACGGACCGTCGACCATAACAATGACAGCTCGAACCTTGGGCTAGGCGCCTTGTTAGTGGCTTTTTACGTTGCCCCTTATTTCCCATTACGTTTTTGTTTTTTCTGGGCTTCAGGTCTGCGCTTGAGTCCACCTCCCCGCTGTTCCATAACAGAAAGGTGAGACCAACATGGACCCAGGAGAACTGGATCCCATTAAGTCTGCCCTGTAAAACCAGGGAGTGGTTATTGGCAGGCTTATTGCTGCACAACATGATGCAGCAGCTGACCCTGCTGGTCAGAGCACAGACCGAGGGAGCTCAGCCTGCCAGTGCCAGTGTCAGTGCAAGTGCTAGTGCTGCTACCCCACTTTTGGCCTCCCCTCTTCCCTCTACTGACCCAAACCCTGTCCAGGGTGATGCTCTGTTGGCCAACCCAGAGATGTATGCTGGGGACCCAGAAACCTGCAGAGATTTTCTTTTGCAGTGGTCCCTGGTGTTTGAACAGCAACCCTCCCTGTTCCCAACAGAAAGTGGCCTATATGATCTCTCTGTTGACTGGCACAGCTATGGCATGGGGCGCCTCGTTGTAGGAGCTGGATTCCCCAGACACTGCCTTGGGGGAAAGCTTTACAAGGGCAATGTGGACCAACTTTCACAATCCCTGCCTCCTGGCCCTCTCCCAAGGCGCCCGTTCGGTGGCAGATTACGCCATTGAATTCTGGATGCTGGCAGCTGAAAGCGGCTGGAATGAGGAGGCTCTAATGGCCATTTTCCAACAAGGGTTCAATGGGAGGCTCAAGGACGAATTGGCCACCTCCACTTTAGAGGGCCTCTATCATGCATGCATTCACTTGGACTCTCGCATGCATCAGAGAGAGGTTTTTCCCGCACTCCTGTCCCTTCTGGCACCCCTCTCCTGCCGGCCCACCACTTAGCAGGGATTTACCCGAGCCCATGCAACTGGGGGGGGGGGGGGGTGCGGGCTTGCTGGGTCACGGCTCTGGGTCTCATGCCATCAATGCCAGATGCCCTAGCAGCATCAGTCGCCTGGTGGGAAACACTCCGGTCAGGGGGACCAGTGAAAGGTCGGTCGTTCTTTTCCCCCACCTCAGGGTTCTTTTTAGGGGTGCAGCTTTCATGGGGGCCCACTCACTACACCACCCTGCAGGCTTTCATTGACTCAGGAGCAGCAGAGGGCTTTCTTAATGTGACGTTGACCGCAGAGCTGGGCCTACACTTCAAGCCCCTAGAGCCATCAATGTTGTTCTCTGGGGTCTGGGTCCGTCACTCACTGAACTGGGCCACTCACCTTATGAGGGCTGCTATGGAGGACTACATCCATGAGTCGCTGGAACGGGGTTCATACGCTCGTCCTCATCTCCCGTGGGGGCAGGCTTCTTCTTCGTTGGGAAGAAGGACAGAGGCCTACGCCCCTGCATGGACTATCATGGCCTCAATGCCATCACCATCAAAGATCCATCCACCACCCCCTGCCCCTCATGTCAACAGCATTTGAGGCACTGCAGCAGGCCACAGTCTTCATCAAGCTGGACTTGCACGGTGCTTACAACCTCATCCACGTTCGGCAAGGGGATGAGTGGAAGACGGCGTTCATCACTCCCACGGGGCATTATGAGTACCTGGTTATGCCCTTCAGGTTAATGAAAACCCTGGCGGTCTTCCAGCACTTCATTAACAAAGTCCTCCAAGAGGTGCTGGGTCTCTATGTGTATGTCTACCTCGACGACATACTCATCTACAGCCACTCGGGCTGTAGAACATGTCGGGCACATTAGACGGATTCTGCAACTGTTGTTGGAGAACCGCCTATACGTCAAGCTGGAGAAGTCAGTGTTCCATGCCCCCACAATATCCTTCTTGGGCTTTGTGGTGTCCACAGGCACCCTCAGGACCCGGCTAAGATCTGAGCCGTGGTGGACTGGCCGCGCCCTACCTCTCTCTGGCTAGGCCAACGGTTCCTGAGGTTTGCCAACATCTTCCGGCGCTTTGTGAGGAACTTCAATTCCGTGGCGGCACCCCTCACCGCCCTCACCCGGAAGACCACAGGGCCCTTTCGAGGTGATCAATGCGCGGTAAACACCCCCCACCCTTTGTAGTGCATTTTACATTTTATGAAAAATGGACAAATCTAAATATTAAAATAGAAAAATTTAAATAATGTATTTTTATTACATATTATAATGTACATGGAAATAGAGAAGTTTTTTCTATAATCTTATCGTTTGGGAGATTTAGTAAAGTTATTACAGCGGCGTTACACATATATTATTATTTTTGAATGAAAATCATTTATCTGCAAAATTCAATGTACTTTTTTATAATCATGCAATGTTTAGACAATTTGAAGGCCAGTTTTATGATTTCACATTGATTTCAACATTGCTGTAGTAAAAAAAATCCTGAATCTCTGAAATGGCCTCATTTACAGGCTAAATTGAATGAAACCAATTTATGATCATCTTCAGACCTGATGATAAAGTCTGCTGAGTTGATTTTTTCTCCACAGCTGCTATTAGCCAAGATCCCTCCATTGCCCACGACAGCACATGTGTCCCATGTTGCATTTCCAAATGGCTGCTCCTAAACATACACACAAACATACAACATAAACACAGACACTCCCATGCTACATGTACTTTGCTGCTCCTAAACATATGCAGACACAGAATACAGACAGTGTGCTAATAATAATACACACAGCATACCTTGGCAAATGTGTTGAACAGAGCTGATGTCACCTGCAGTGGCTTTGTCTTCTCTCCATCATACACAAGTTTTGACCCCACAGGCGTGTTAGCCTGTGTGACCACAGCCTTAGATAAGGCATGGCAGTTTCTGCTTAGCAATGACCTGAAAGAAACCTTTACTTTAAATCTTCTCCTTTCAAAATGTCACCTGTTTTTTACACACTGATAAGGTGTTGTTGCTTCATTAACTAACATAGAAATGAAACTGTGATCATGACAATATAAATTTTATATGGTAACAAAAATGTAGGAATAAACTTCAGTTAATGCTTCACACACAGCTGCTTTGAGTTAATCTCTCTGTATTTATGTGTATGCCTAAGAGGTGGGGAGGGTTGTTAAGCTTGTGTTTTGGCCCCAGAAAAATAAGATTATTGCACAGTTAAGGATCTGGATTTCAGTTGGAATTTAGACTTTTTTAAATAAACAATCATATCATTAACACCTTATCTACATTCTCTACAGTGAACAAACTTAAATATTCCATTTTTGCAAATATTAATGCACTATTTCTAGTAATTTTATGTACCATATTAGAAAAAACTAAATATAAGCATGGCATTAAATTTGCACTGGGCACATTTTATGTTCCCCTAGTATGTTAAAACTGCACTATGACAGATTTTCATCTTCATTTTGTGTTTTCTGTAGAGGATGTGAACTTATTTTTACTTAGAAAATCACCAAATATTTGACCAGGGGTGTTCAAACATTTTCATCAACTGTATTTTCTTTTTTAAATTTCAGGTTATGACGTTTAAGAGCTCTTTTTAAGTTAAAGACAGCTGATACAAAGTTTTGCACTGTGGTAAACAGTATAACTATAGCTTTAAACTAAAAGTCATACATAATCAAGAATAATGTTTCTGTGTCTTTGTTCACCTGAACCTTTTGAAATTTGCCTCTTGCCTTCTCCATCTGGAAGAGTACACTCGCAGGGCTTTGTCAATGATGACGTTTTCCCTGGAAAACATAATCACACACATGTCCAATGAGAAAGCAGTCATAAGTGACTTTAACCATCTGTGTAACTTTGATCTGAAAGTCATCAAATTTATACATGGATACATGAGGGGCAGTTCCATATTTAAGCCTTCTTCTTCTTCTTCTTCTTCTTCTTTCGGCTGCTCCCTTTAGGGGTCGCCACAGCGGATCATCTGCCTCCATCTTGCCCTATCTACTGCCTCCTCTACTTTTACACCAACCATCTCCATGTCCACCTTAACTACATCCATAAACCTTCTCTGAGGTCTACATCTCATTCTACCCGGCAGCTCCATCTCCAACATTCTTTGACCAATATATCCCCTATTCCTCCTCAACACATGTCCAAAACATCTCAACCTGGCCTCTCTGGCTTTATCTCCAAACTGCTCCACCTTCACTGTCCTTCTGATCTGCTCATTTCTAATCTTGTCCAGCCTTGACACTCCCAACGAAAATCTCAGCATCTTCATCTCCACCACCTCCAGCTCAGCCTCCTGTCTTTTAGACAGAGCCACAGTCTCCAAACCATACATCATAGCAGGACGCACTGCTGTCTTGTAAACCTTCCCTTTCACTTTTGCTGCTATCCTTCTGTCGCACATCAGCCCTGACACCCGTCTCCACCCACTCCATCCTGCCTGCATTACATCTGACTTCCTCATACAGTACCACAGTTCCTGTCTTGGCACCCTATCATATGCCTTCTCTAGATCCACAAAGACACAATGTAGCTCCTTCTGACCTTCTCTGTACTTCTCTACCAACGCTCTCAACGAAAAAATTGCATCTGTGGTACTCTTTCTGGGCATGAAACCAAACTGCTGCTCACTGATCTGAACCTCTCGCCTTAGCCTTGCTTCAACAACTCTTTCCCATACCTTCATGGTGTGGCTCATCAACTTTATACCTCTGTAGTTACTGCAGCTCTGCATATCACCCTTGTTCTTAAAAATGGGGACCAATACACTGCTTCTCCACTCATCAGGCATCCTCTCACTCTCCAGGATTTTGTTAAACAACCTGGTTAAAAAGTCCACTGCCTTCTCTCCTAAACATCTCCATACCTCCACAGGTATGTCATCTGGACCAACTGCCTTTCCATTCTTCATCCTTTTTAAAGCTGCCCTCACTTCCACCTTACTAATTCTCTGCACTTCCTGATCCACTATCTCTCCTCCCATTGTCCTCCTCTCTCTCTCATTTTCCTCATTCATTAGTTCTTCAAAGTACTCCTTCCATCTACTCAACACTCTCTGTTCACTCACTAGTACATTTCCCTCTCTATCCTTTATCACTCTAACCTTCTGTACATCCTTTCCAGCTCTATCCCTCTGTTTAGCCAAATGATACAATTCCTTTACTCCTTCTTTACTGTCCAGCCTCTCATACAGCTCATCATAGGCCTGAGCCTTTGCCTTTGCCACCATTCTTTTCGCTATGCAACTAGCCTCACAGTACTCCTGCCTACTTCCTTCATCTCTCTGGTTATCCCACTTTTTCTTAGCTGCCTTCTTCTTCTGAATACTCTCCTGGACTTCCTCATTCCACCACCAACTTTCCTTGTCTTCTTTCCTCTGACCAGACAAAACACCCAACACATCTTTGCCAGTTTCTCTCACCACCTTAGCTGTAGTTTCCCAGTCCTCAGGTAGCTCCTCACTGCCCCCAAGGGCCTGTTGCAATTTTTCCCTGCCTGCAACCATCCTCCTCCTTCAGCTTCCACCATCTAATCTTTGGTTCTGTCTTCACTCTCTTCCTCTTCTTTGTTTCTAATCTCATTCTACAGACAACCACCCTATGCTGCCTTGCTACACTTTCCCCTGGTACCACTTTAAAAAATCCAATCTCCTTTAGGTGTCATCTCCTGCTAAGGATATAATCCACCTGTGTGCACCTCCCTCCACTCTTGTATGTCACCCTGTGTTTTTCCCTCTTCTGAAAATACGTGTTCACCACAGCCATTTCCATTCTCTTTGCAAAATCTACAACCATCTGACCTTCCGCATTTCTGTCTTTCACACCATACACACCCAGCACCTCTTCATCCCCTCTGTTCCCTTCACCAACATGTCCATTGAAGTCTGCACCAATCACTAATCTCTCCTCTCTAGGGACACCATCTACCACTTCATCCATCTTACTCCAAAATTCCTCTTTCTCCTCTAACTGACAACCAACCTGTGGTGCATATGACCTGACCACATTCAAGATTACACCATCAACCTCCAACTTCAGGCTCATGATCCTGTCTGACACTCTCTTTACATCCAGAACACTTTTCACAAGCTGTTCCTTTAGGATTATCCCTACTCCATTTCTCTTCCTCTCTACACCATGATAGAACAGTTTTAATCCACCTCCAATGTTCCTGGCCTTGCTTCCTTTCCATCTGGTCTCCTGGACACACAGAATATCTACCTTCCTTCTCTCCATCATGTCTGCAAGCTCTCTGCCTTTACCAGTCATTGTCCCTATGTTCAGAGTCCCTACTCTAACCTCCACACTCATGCCTTTCCTTCTCTCTCGCTGCCTTCTAACCCGCCTTCCTCCTCTCCTCTTTGATGGACTTCGACCTACAGTAGTCCAATTTCCACCGGCACCCTGCTGGTCATCAGTACCGGAGGCGGTCGTTGTTAACCCGGGCCTCAACCGATCCGTTATGGCAATCATATTTGTGATCCGCATGATAGTTTTGGCACAAGTTTTACGCCGGATGCCCTTCCTGACGCAACCCTCACCATTTATCCGGGCCTGGGACCGGCACCAGAAATACACAAAGTACAGCCCTAATGGCTGGTTTGTTCCATATTTAAGCCTATGGTTTTAAAATGAAACATCCAACAAGCACATATGATCGACAATTGATGTTTGGGCCATGTAGGGTTTCACTAGCTAAGCACTAAATAGTATGCATCTTGCTTCAATTGGATTCAGTGCTGCATATCGAGTTAGTTAAGAATACCAAAGACAGAAGCTCGCCAATTGTGGGTGTAGCAATTTGTTCTTGTGAGATAAAAAAAAAGTTTTCCATTCTTACCTACAGACCTTGCAGGAGTCTGGCTTAATAGAGTCTGCACGTTCTTTTTTAGTGTAACGTGGACCACGAAGACCTGCATCACTATGGTGGGAGCGAGAAAGAAAGAGACAGAGAAAGAGAGAGAGAAAGAGCAAGAGAGAAAGAGAAGTGTACGTAAGATGTAAAAAGGATGTAAAGTTCATTTTTCTATAAAAAGCACAGCAACTGGTTTAAATCTTTTAAAATAAACTGTAAAGAAGTTTCTGCTTTCTGCAGGATAAGTATTATCTTTCAGAGAAAATGATTATCCTTGCACTATAACTGTGTCACACTTACCAACAAGACTAATCATATCTGCAAGAAATTGTTCTTGCAAAGCTCTATTTCTGTTATAAGATTTCCATTAAAAAATCATTAGACAAAAATGTGCTTGCTTTTCATCCTGTGGTCTCCCAGAGAGGCGTAGCCTGGCTTTGTAAGCTGGTTAAGCTTACACCGTTGTTCTTATTATTCTGGAATGTCTGCAGGCCTTAGGGTATGGCTGTGATAGAGCAGACCAATGCTTACAAAACAGAAATTAAAGCTTCTCCAAAACAAATTTCATTTTAAAACTCACATCATACAAAATTATGTTTCTTAAGCTGTCGACACCTCAGGTTTTAGGCAAGGTGTACACCATCAACATCAGATAATTATATGATCATAAACAGGTACTGTGACTCAGCAGAGCAGTCTAGTGCAAAGGTTCTTGACCATCAAAAGCAATGGTGATTGAAAGAGATATCTCAAAAATATTACATTAGTGCAGAGGTCTTCAAGTCTGGACCTTGAATCCAGTTATTATTATATTATTATATTATTATATGTATTATGTGTTCACTAGTAGTTAACCCTTTAGACCTTTAAAGCATTCTAGATCATTCTCGTGGATTCCAGACATTTTTCAGAGTTAAAGGATTACAGATCCTTCTAATGAGTAGACTATTATATCATAAAAACAATTGAAAGTGACAAATACAAGTTGTGCTCCACTTTTAAATATGAAAACAAAACCGAGGGATTGAAATCAACACAGTGCTATTAGTTTAGGACTGAAAAGGAATTGAGCACTGAAATGAACTGTCCACAACACCTAATGAAGTTCTCATTTACTACTTCTTAGTGATGAAGATGATAAAATTCACCAGCTCTAAAGGCTGCTCACTTAGTCTAAGAACTTTCTCCTGCTACAATTTCGCATTGAACTGAAGACCAAAGTAAGAGATATTGAGTAGTAAGCAGGAGATAACTAGCACTTACTCAAAAGCAGAAAACAAAAAGAATGACTGCTGAGTGACACTCTGACAAGCCTTGCTCACTCATTTGGTCAGTGTAGCTGAGGGACAGAAAGGAAGTGCTTGCTGAATTATGAAGAGTAAGACCTCAGGGCCAGTGGAAGCAGCTGTGTGTGCAGGAGATTGTCAAAGCACTCTTCAACACTAGCTCTATAGTCAGCCTGATGCACCCAAGTACTCTTCTCTGTAACTAGCCATGGCAATGACTCAATTTAAGCAATCATTGCTAAATCTATCCAGCGTTGCTTCAGTAGGAGATGGATGGGTGATGGACCAAACAGCATGCCAACAGTTTTTCATTTCTGAATGTATTCAGGGGATCAGTGGACTGGCAGCAGTGGCAGTGAAGATTCCGCCAGCTGTCCCACGCTTGTTTATAGAAGAACCCGAAAGGCACATTCAGAAACAACCCTAAGAACCAAGCTATGCCCTCCACAGCTATTCCATAAGAACTGCTTGAGCAACTCAGCTACAGCAGAAGCACTGATGCCACTGAAGAAGACCGAAGAGTGAATGGTGCCACTGGAGTCAAAGATGGAGAACTGGAGTTCAACAACAACTTCCCATGATATTCACCCAGTTCCTGGAACAGAGCAATGCCACTGTTCATAAGTGTGTGGAATCAATGCAACTTCTATGGTACAATCATGTCCCCTGACTAAAGGTACTGAGATGAGGGTATCAATCCAGTGACAAGAGGGGTACTGCCCCAGTGACAGTTTCATACTTTTATTTTTAAGACCTTACCCTCTTGGGGCCAGATGTGATCTTGAGACACGCCTACACATCTGGGAATAACTATGAGTGAATTTTGCTTATATATGGGCATTAAGGTGGGAACAAACTGAGTTTGAAACGTCTAAACCAGAAGTGCACAACTCAGGTCCTGGAAGGTTAGTTCCCAGCCCAGTTTGCTGATTTAGCAGCTTAATCCCTTTAAAGTCCCAGGCTAATTACAAACCAAAGTTTATTATTATTAACTACAGGGACTTCAGTGCACACAGGTTGAGCTATTCTCAAGAAATGTGTAACAAAACTCTGGGCCTGTCAGCAGGCCATGGCCAAGTAAGGGGTTAAACATACCTGATTTAACTCATCTGTCAGATTTAGAGGGTGTGCTTGAGCAGAGGAACTGCCAAACTGTAGGACTGGAGTTTTGCACCCTGTTCTAAACCAATCTAGCACCTTGTGATTGGCGACTGAACAAGAAGTTGCTCATGTTGATGAAGTAAGTGCTGGTCTGGATGCCTTCTTCAGTATGCATAATCTATTTATAGAACTTGCTTGTACACACAGCCAACTTCCAGGCTGCACTGCACAACACAAGGGTGGTTTTCAAGTATGTGGTGTCCTGAAGCTGGCCTTGTATTACCCGTGGTTAACTGGTCCACCTCACGGAGAAAGGAAGCTGCTTTAGGTCATGGACAACCAGTGTAGAAGGTTTTGACCCAAGTGCCCACACCCTGGCCTTCACCTGACCTTCCAGATCCTTCCTGTTTGACACTTAGAAATGGGCTCAGGAACAATAGTACTCTTACACCATTCGCTCTTTGTTCATTCATTGCACTCTTACCATTCCAAATAAAAACTGCTTTCTTACAGAAAAGGAGATGCTTGAAAGTGATAGAGGAGATAAAGCAGTGGCATGAGCAGATCCTAGCAAGCCTGGCACATTTTGGAAGGGGGTTGTGATATGCACCTTGTGCAATTCAGACTGGTATGATGATGTTTGTTGTTGGAGAAGGAAACTGGAATTTAGTTTAGTTTATCTTTCTTCATCCTTATACAAGGAAACATGTAATCCATTATCGTATCCACGCATTTCCTGTGTGTCCAATATGACTTTTATTTGTACTCACTGCAACCCTCTCTGAGCTAAAAAAACATAACTAGTTATTTTTACTTCTAATTCAAATGAAAAGATCTTTATCTGCGCGGTAAGTGTTTATTTGCTGAGAAAAGCACTAATATTAGAATAAATACAAATACCACAAACATAATAAGGAGTGGTTTTATGAGTGTCAGAGTATTTGTTTATTCATTTCCAAACATCTCCTAGTGGCAGCCGTGTATTGTTTGTAGTTATCATCATCAACATATCATCAACATTTGGTCTGGATAATGAATTCTTCATTATGTGAAATGAAGTTATTCAAACTAGCTCACAGGATCAGTTGCTTTGTTTCAAATAAGAAATTCTTGTTGTTTTACTGTATCTTTGTCTGTTTGCACCTATTGTAATAATTACAAACAAAAACACACTTATTGCCAAGATAAATTATTTTAAACAGTGTGCCTAGATTTTTCTACAGTACCACAACTTACATATTTTCATGCACATATTTTAATATGCTGAATATATAACTTACAAATGGGAAATGTCAAACAGTAATGTTTTTCACTGATGTTTTGGGGCTGTTTGTCTTGTCCAGACCTAAACCTACAGAGAATATTTAGTCTCACATTAAACACAAATAAGTTCAGCAATGTATTTCAACTGTCTCTTAGTGACTCTTCTTTCTGTAAAAGTTTGTCTGTAAATTTACACACAAAACTTCAGCATTTAAAGCTATCAAAGGGAAAAGATAATCCCATATTAACCACTTATATGGCCAGGGCCCAAAATTTGTGTTACACTCTTCTATAACTTAAGAACAACTCAATTAGTTTGCAGTAAACTCCCTCTAGTTTCTGAATAATAAGCCTTTCTATGTAATAAGCCTGAGATTTTAAGGATAAGTTGCTTTATCTATTTGTTTAATGATGATTTGTTGTTAAGACTATCAAAAGTTTAATGTTTTTCCATTTGGCCTAATTTTGCCCAGGATGTGTATATATGTGTAGCTGCTCTATATAGCTGTTATATATGTCACCTATTGCCTGATATTGTCTGATATTTTTGTCACTTCAGATTGCAGCCTGAATCACAGAAATGTTTCTACCTCAGCCATCTCTTATTGTAACAGATGACTGTGCATCAGTGATTTATTGCAATTGTCTAATCTTCCTGTTAAACCATATTAACATTAAAGGAATGGATCAATTTTTAGGCCCTCTCCCAACTTTACTCAAAGCATTCACTGACACTCTACTTCTGCAATACAAAGAAAGATTTATCTTTGTAGCTTTATTAGCATATTAACTAAAGTGTGAATTATTTACTAGGCTTGTGTTAAAAGCAAGTAGAACATTCAAAAGCAGTGACATAAATGGACTCAGGATGAGTGAGTGCTCAGGATATAGGTGCCTAGGGTGGAAAACAGAAAGATCCTAGTAGTGTTAAGCCACAAGTAAAGCAGCTGGAGTGGCACTCTGCACTCTATCAACTCCATCTGGCAACTATATTAACAGCAAGGAGTACAGCCCAATTAAAAAAAATAATAAAAGAATCTATTTAAATTAGCCACTGTTGTGTTCATTTACAAATATATACTGTATTGTCATTTGCTAGATTTTTGGCCATAGTTTCACTATATCTGTCCACTGATTGGGCAGATTACATATCGCCACAGAAGCGGACATTTCTTACTTACTTTGTAAACTTGAAACTGTTGTGATACTTAATGCTGCCTATAGTTTAATATGTAATGCTTTATATGAAAACATACAATGCTTAAAAGTAGTCTTGCGGCACTCTCTACATACAATTTATATATTGCTTATTTGATACTTCCAAAGGTGAATTCATCATTTATTCATTCATATTTTTCAGAAAAGTTGTAACAGCCAGCAATAATGACTAGGATTTCTTCACTGAAACTTAATACTTAACCATGACATGCGGTCAAACATTAGCAGGACTAACATTGGAGTCTCTGTCCTTTATGTAGGTCAGTGTTCAGTATTTTATTTAGGTCAGTATTTTGTGGTGTATCCCTTCTTTTGTGGATGACAGCTTGAAGTCTTCTAGGCATGGAGTGCAAGTTTACACAACTGATACTCAGCCAGGCTTGTTGGATGTTCTCTTTTGGATGGCCTGAGTGTGGTAGGTCTTGAGCATGTCCTGTCTTTTTCCACCCTTTTAGTACAGTCTGCACTATTGTATTTAGAATTTTAGTGTGTCTGTAATCTTTCCCACAGACATTTTTTTGCCAAAAGACAATATTTTTTGACAGGTTAATTCAACTTCCTGTATCTTTCAGAATAAAATAATAAGAAGTTTAGAGTCAGATGCATTTGTATTGAATTATTCTGAAGTAAATTAGGGGTTAGGTTTCATGTTTTCTAGCCTTCTGCTGCTCAGACTCAAAGTATTAACTGACAGGTTATAGCTGAAATGATGTACTTTTGAATATGTTAAAGCACAGTATCCACAGTACATGAACAAATTACATATTTCCTAATAAGCAAGTGATAGATGTGTCCCAAAACTGCTTTTGAGCATCTTATGTTATGTATTGTTTGTTTTACATGATTTAGCATGATATTTCTTGCAACAATAAAAATAGCTAGGTGGAAGTAAAGAAGGTGGGTCAAATTTGCCGCTGCTGAAAGGGTGTTTTTTTCCTGTTGCCCTAAGCCTTTGCTCTTCAGTGATAATTCAGTGACAATATATTTGCCTCCAACTACAGAACCATGACAAGGTTAGTGAGCCCCTCCTTAGAACCTTCTAGTGACTCTTTTCTAAGCTAACTAGAGAAGTTCAACTCTTCTGACCACAGGCAGGGTCAAAAATACAGTAATGTTGTGTTTGTTAGTCAAAAATGGGTTGTAATTGCATATTTGAACATGATTGCTTCGAATTCATATATTTCCAGGACAATACCAAAGCGGATTTAGTGTACATGCTAATTCTGTGTCACCCATAATAATACAATAGAACCACATTGACAAGCATACGTTTGCTAGCTGTGACAGACACACTTCTCAACACCAAGTCATGTGCATTAGAAGCAGACAGTCTTACAACATTTTTTTCTTAGCCGCGTGTATTCTCAATTTTTTCATTCTCTTTGTCTGTTCTGAATCATCTACCATTGTTTGTGCTCTCACATGACTCAAATACTAAAAATGGAAGGCAGCCTCTTTAGCACATTTAGCACGTGGCAATGGAGTACATTTCAGTGCTGGTAAAAGTTACTGATTGTGTGTAGTGTATCTCTAGAACTACTCTCACTGCTCTTTCTTATGTACAGCGGTGTGGCTGTGGCTGTTTTCCTTAGTGCCTGCATTCAGGCTTAAAATCAAACTATAAAAGCGCTCCAAACTTTTCAAAGGCAATAAAAGTACATGCAATCAATGAAGTCCCAAAAACAGATGCATGTTTGCATTCAATGCTGTAATAGTTTAAACCAATCATGTCCAACAACTACAATTAGTATGAGAAGGAAAAATGGCACAGAAGTTGTACTGGTCTACAGTGGTGAACAATTTTATAGCTAAACCTTATAGTTTCACTTTGGATGAACATTTTTTATACTTTCATCCAAAAAAAAAAGTTGAGTCAAGGCTTTAATAGTATGTTAATAAAACAGTTCTGTCAACTTTTGTACTTTTTCAATCCAGATTAACTTACTATTTATGTTTAAACATCATGATTTTAATACCTTGAAACAAATTCAATGATAATATTCTGGTTTGTTCAATTTGTTTTTCCAATTTGTTAGTTCACTTTCAGGCAAGTTCAGAGAACATATGGCCAAAAGTCCAATTTGGTTGTATGAAATGGACATATATTAATATCAATTGCAACATTAAAGGAAGAGAGCAAGAGCAGTTAATTGCAACTGTTAATTCTATTAGTTCTACAAAAGTGGCTCAAACACTGTCCCCCCCTAATAAACTTTACATAGAAAAACACATTTTTGGACAAATTTTAAAGTATTTTCATGTAATATAACTTTTCAGTCTCTACCAAAACGTTGCTCCAATCTTTCATAAATAATTATAGTAATTGGATAAAAACTGAAAATACGCTGAAATTCTGTGTCACTACTGAAACACAATAATCTCAGTGGACTGAAGCGACATGTGGCCTCAGCTCTAAATATGTGAGTAAGAAAATTGGTGTCTGCTAATTTGTACACATTCAGAGACAAAATTATATTGTTACAACTGGAACAGTCACAAACAAAACAAATATGTATGTTTGGTATCAACATATTTGTTTCAGTAGTGATGGTTAGATGTCAGTTCATGACCTCCTTTTTTCCCACACAGTGTAACACAGCAAAATTTTGCACTAAAAATGGCACAGAGGGAAAGGCAAATATGCCCAAGAGTACAAAAGACTAAAATAGGCAAAGATTTTAATATTTGATATCTAGCAAAGAAAAAAGTGATCAGTGTTCATATTGTTCCTTCATCTCTGTGTATTGCAAGTTGAATCAAAAACGTCGACCATTTGGGGGGCCTTGAGGTTCCCAGTTGACCCACTGAATTAGATATATTTACAATGAGCAGACACTGAAAAATACTGCCCAATGCCTTATAAAAAAGCAAAATGAGGTTCCTTATGACTCTGTCGCCAAAGAAAAAAGTAAAGTACCTGATATTAGTATCTAAAAATATCATACATTTTTATCCATCGCAGAGGAAAATCATTTATTTCAGGGAAAATAAGACATTTTCTAACCCTTTTCTAACCCCAATTTGAACCACTTCTGTAAACTGACCCATATTAGCACGGTGCACATTTCTGGAGCTGTTATGTGAAAGAGGAGTTGTCAGTAAACACTGAAAGCACAGACAGGATCAAACAGCCTCACCTGTTACTGAGGAAGAGCCAGAGCAGCACACTGCAGAAAGAGGCGAGGGAGAGGACGGCCAGCAGCCTTAGGAGCAGAACCCTCATACCTCATATACACACACATGTACACTCTCATGAACGCGTAGACATACACACAGACGCCAGCAAAGTCAGCATGTCCTCTTCTCTTGTCTTTGTTCCGTCTTTATTTATTCTCTTTGTGTCACTTCTACTCTTTCCTCTCTCTTTACCCTTTGTTGCCATTTCTTGTGGCTACTTGCCTCCCTCCCTGCTGCCGCTCGGCTGCCTCTTTATTTATGTGTCTTTCTACTTCTTCCTCGCTCTCTTAGCTCTTTGTAAAGGACTACATTCCTGTCCTATTCTCCTCTGTGCTCTCTCACATTAAGTCATGTTTTACTGCCTCTGTGTTCCAGCCCAGCCCATTCTGTGCCTCTCTCGGTCTTCCTCCGTTACTAACTCTTTTCTCTGTCTCGCTGGAGTTGGCTTGCTCTTACTTTTCCACTCTCTCTGCCTCGAAATCTCAAGCTGTTGCTTCTCCTGCATTCTCTGCCACCTCCCCCCTCTCTCTTCTCCACCCATCCTCCAACCCTTCTCACCCCACTCCGTCTCTCTCTCTCTCTCTCTCTCTCTCTCTCTCTCTTTCTCCCGATCCTGCTCCCCGACCCCGCCTTCTCCTGGCTCAGTAATTTGAGTGCCTGGTACTGAATTAGCCTATGGAAGTCCCTACTGGAGAGAAAGCATGTGTATGTAAGTACTTTATTTCTTTCAGTAAAGTAACCAATGGGCTAAGACTGCCAGCCAAACAAGCCTGAGAAGTCCTCAACATATGGTCACAACCATTTTATTGCTATGTTTCTGCTGAGACTTCCCTGGTAGAGCTGCAGAGAGGGAAATGTTCAGAGTGATGCAACATCTCTAATATATACTGTATCCAGGTCCTCAAAAGCCCACATCATGGAAAAGTTTGGTACAGTATGTAAACACTGCAAAACTATTTAAACATATCTTAACTTCCCAGGACACAAGGCCCAAATATATAGAAGCTAAGCTGCAAAACCTGTGTTAACCTCACTGCTCTTTTGATGTCATACATTTGCCTATTTAGCTTAGAGCGGTTTAACTCTGCCCGTTCACGCTAAACTTACAAGGAGTGTTTCAAACTTGACTGGTTTTAAAATGTACAAGACAATTGCTCATTTTATTTACATTTTGTCAAAGTACTTCACACTATAGATTACACACTTCTGCACTCTTTAATGAACAATTTAACATATTGGGAAAAACAACAATAATTGTAATACATTTAATATAATACCTTTTATTTTTTCCAGTATCTAAAATAAATAGAAATTGAGCACTTACATTGCAAAAGCACAAAAACAGCCTGTATAATTTTAAAAGATGAGAAGAGGTTGGAAAATGGTCATGTGAAAATGAATAATGAATGTATTTGATACAATAAACTCCACAAATGTCAAGTAGACTGTATGGAAGACAATCCATTACAAGAAAAAATTAGGTTATGGGCATTTTAATAGCATTACTAGCCTGTATACTCCCTATTTTCAAAGAAATCTACCCACAAAGTTCTAAAAGTAATTCACAATGACAATGACATTTTTTATATATAGAAAATACAATTGAGGTACATGATGCATTCACATCAGTTGATCATATGATGTCATTGAAGAAAAAAAATGAATTGGCTAAAGAACATTTCAATGATGTCCAGGTGGGAGGAATCTATTTATCTTCATTGAGAATGGAATGGTTCAGGCAACAATCACATTTATACAGTTTTTGCTTATTAAGTTTAATGCTGGAGCTACAAGGCTAATGTCAATTGTCAGTAGTCACCCAATACTCACCCAAATCTTTTCTGTAAATACATCCTCAGAACATTTTTTTTAACTTACTCAAACCACATCCAGATGTTGAATATCACAGTACGACTTACTGTGGGCCATAAAACTGAACATAACCTCACCCTGCAGCTAAATGCTGTGACCAGCCACTTTAGACTACAATTGCTTTGCCAAAATCCATCCAACATGCAGGCCACACATTACATTCACAATTTCTATTTGAAATGAAGATAAATGTTCAAAAACAGAAACATTTCAAATCACAAATGTAATCTAGTGTCCACAATCCTGTGTCCATGAAGGGGAGGGGAGTCAGATTCTGCAGACAAAGCAGAATTTGGCACAACACCTGTTGCCTGGAGCATGCCTGGTTTTTAGGTCATTTATATTGTTTACAGTGAGTCACACTGTGTCCTAAACCATGCAGTGTCAGCTAGTAAATAGAGGTTTTTGGGATTTGTTAGTAGAAATTATTTGGGTGACTATTCACTTCTAGTGTTTGTTAGCAATATCAGGTTCTCCAGTTTAAAACTAAAGAAGCAAGATATCAAACGTAACTACATTTTTGCTAAACCATTCCTTTAAAAAAACCTCCATATAATGTAAAGTTCTATACCCATTAAGGGAACCAGAAGTCAGGAACGAGAACTATTTAGGACCCTTTCTTTTTAGAGTGTATGTCGGACTGTAGATTGCAATATGCTTCAAACAGAGCATGGTGAAATGAGTTACCCTGTCTCCAGCATCTGCCAAGACTACCTGGAACTGAAGACCACAGCTGAGCTATTACTCACACAAGAAAAGCTTTTACTGAGGTCACAGTGCTTCCATAACAATAGCCTTTCAACACAATAAAGACAATTTACCAGCTCTGATTCTTTCTGTTTGTTTGTTGTTGTTGAAAGTTAGAAAGGGACCATAACTGCCGTCAGTGTTTATCAAGCTTATAAATATAACATGCTGGACATAAAGCACCTGCAGACCATTTTATGATTAAAAGGTCAAAAGGTCAGCATATTTCATTGCACTGACAAATTCCATGAGCATTAGAAGAAAGGCTCCCTTTTCCTGAAAAACAAAGAAGATTGAAACCAACTACACATTCTATGTTCCCAAACTTCCTATATACGTACAAAGATGTTCAGATTTAGTAAATGGCCATGGAAGGCATTTTTCATTGTGTTCAGTTATGAATGATTGTGTATGGGATCATCATTATCCTCATGGATCATCAGGGTATTGTTCACACATTAGGATGCACCTGGTCCTGTAAAACAGACTATCTACCATCTAACCAAAACTGTAGTGTGAAGGCAAACTTTGGCTTTTTTCCAACCATAAACGTCGGTAGGACAAGAGTCACAGAGGTATGTTGTCCCAAAATCATCATCTTGGGATTCTGTTTTCATTATTGTCTAACTGGCTTCACATGCCATACATTGTTTTCACTTGTGTCTTGTTAGTGTCTGTATAAATAGCCCTTGGTTTTGTTTAGTCACTGAGAAGTCTTGTTTGTGTTTTAGCTGCAGTTCTAAGCAGCATTTGTGTTTATTCTATTTCTAGTTCTGATTTGTTTCTGCCTGTTTGACTGATTTTGGATTGTGACCTAGAGCGTGGGTTCTGCATCCTGGACCTGGAATACACTGTGCTCTTAATACATGCCTAAAAGGGTTCTTTGGAACCAGGCCATAGAAGAACCACTGTTCCCAGAGCAGAGGGACAAGTTTTTGCTCTATTGTTGATTCTCCAAAATTCCTTAGGAGAAATCCCATTAGATGAAAAGGAGACATGAGATACTTTTGGCCCACATAAAAATTACAATAGTCACTTATAACATCAAAACTGAGAAGGCTCTAAGATGAGAATTTGTAATTCTTGCCCTAGTTAAATTGCAGATAAACATAAATGTCATTATCTTGGTAAATCTGAGCACAATGTGTGACTTTATTGAGGTACTACAAAAGGAAAGGAACTATGTCATTTCAGCCATGATATAAAATAATTATTCATTTAACCAACAGGATATTAATAACAAACTTATCTTGACTTTAAAACTTGGCAGATTTGTTGCTAGATGGCACTGTCAGCCTTTAATCAAACTTGTTCATGTTGTCACTCAAATTATCTAAAAGCTTTTTTTTGTAGAGTTTAAGCCCAATTTGCGTCTGTCATGCTGCCCACATTACTTGAACTTAAAATAAGGCTTCTTATCCGGCCAATCAAACACTTCTGAAAAGGTTAGTCAGCTGGAGCAGGTGTAGCAGATTCCACAAGAAGGCAGATCTCCAAGACTGCAATTGGTGACCACTGCAGTAGACCAAACTGGTAAACCATACATCAAAGGAACTTTCACTGACACAATATAATTTATATATTGTAAGCCAACAATAAATGTGTTTGACATGATGCAGTTTACTCTGTCTGGCAAATGTTACTGTGATTTTAGATACTGTCCCGCTTGACTGTCTTGACAGTTAAGCTAGACTCAATATCTTGTTTGCTGTTTTTTTTTTTTGAATGGACACATATCCATGTTGCATATTTTCGTTGTCTTTCTCTATGAGTAAAAATGTGCACCCAGATGCCTCTACAATGCAGATATTTATTTCTCAGCCCCCTCTAGCCACAAGAAGTGTTGTTCTGCCTCTCCTCTTGAAGGTGCAAACACCCCAAAACAAGGTGTGCATCATCTGGAGTGGCTAAACAGATTTCAAGGGCAGATCTGGCCACTACTTTAAAACAACTCTTCCGGCAGAACAAGCATCTCCACAGAAGTGGATGCATATCTTCTGTTTCCTTTTTCCTTCCTCTTAATTCTTTGTTCAATTAAGGAAGTTCAAGCTGGGTTGAACTATATTAGGTACGCCAATACACAAGATGCGAAATGGAGGGGGGTCCTCAGGGATCCAGAATGGGTGGTTGGAAACTATCATTGAAAAGTATTCAATTGATTTTGTTTTGAGTTTTTTTTTTCATTTTTAGATTAAATAAAAAAATTTAATGTAAAATTTTAAATAAAATGAAACAAAATTTTAAATAAAAGTTTATTTCATTTATTTCATTAGTCCATAAATCAAGAGCATATGTAACATTTATTTGCTGATATTTTTTTGCTGTTCTGAGTGGGAATTAAATGAATGGATAATGAAATCTGCACAGTACTGTACACACACACACACACACACACACACACACATAGACACACTCACACTCACTTGGAGGTCATGAGATACATAGTGTGTAGATGATGTGGGGAAAAAAGAATGAGTAAGTCTGTTAACTGAATGGAATGCAACAGTCAAGATACACAAAGAACATCCTAATGTCTTTATATGCCCCCAGCAACCTTTCCTTCTCTTATCTCAGAAACACAGAAATAGTATAGTTGTTTGATTAAAAGACTTGGGGGACTTCCTCTTGTGTTCATGTGATGCTCAGCTAACAGTCTTAAGGCCAAGAGACAAAATATAATGTGTAGTTCTCATCAGTGACTAACTGCATGAATTGCATTAAAGCTCGCCTTTGACTCTCAAAAATAGCTGTCATGGAAGTTATCATTTCCTAAACCCCAAAAGGCAAGGCTGAAACAAGACGCCTGGACATATCAAGTCAGAGTCCAGACCAAGAATTAGAAGTAATTGAGATTGAGCCAAGACAGATTGAGATTACTTTTTACATATAAAAATAAAAAGAAGAATGGAAGGAAAATGCCATTTGTTTGAAGATACTGTACATTCATCTATATTCATACATTGTATTTTATAATATATTTTGTAAAATATAACAAAAAATTATATATGGCTTACTGAGTATTAGTTACTTTTATATAAGTAGCCTTAGTCTTAACCTTTGCACTGTAATTTTTGGAAGCAGACGGTGAGATTATGCTGTTCTTCTCTAAAATGTATTCACACTTTAGGTAGAATCACCACCTAAAGTCAACTGAATATGAACCAAACAACATCCATCAATTTTTATTTTTAAATAAAAATACATTCATAATAACATTCTGATCTGCCGTCAGGTGCTTTCTGAATCTGCTGTGGGCAGTTAGCAACCACCCAGAGCTGGAGTAGCCAGCTGACATGGGACCCCCCCAAATACCAGGGGGTATTTCGCACACCGGTTAGAGAGGTAGATGTTAGTGACAGTTCTTTTAGAGTAGAGCAAAGAAGGAGTGGTAAGTGGATTGGTGGATCAGCCTTTTAGGCCTGTGAGGCTGTTTGGTGTAGCAGGCTGCCCTGGTGAACTCATGATGGCCCATAATTAAGTAACAACTAAGTGCAGCTAGTTGCATGTTATGAGTCTCATGCAACATATTTTCTATGCTACTTGACAGTTACGCAACTTGTGTTTTACATATACATGCAACACATTTAATTGCTCCACTAGATTACTAGCTTGTATTTTTTGATATAGCATATTATTCTCACTCTCACACTCTGATGTATACTATACATACTAGCAGCATTTTTATCATCCTTGTTTTTGTGGTGGTCACTGGAACTGTATTTCTATATCAATATACCTGTCATCTATCTTTCTATTTAGGTTGCTTTACTATGTGTTTTTTTTACTTTTTATCTGAAACTAATGTGTAAGTAGCCATTACTGCTATGGCAGTATATAATCGTGATAACAGCAGACAAAAGAAGAATAAATACTGGCGCAAGCAGTCATTTAAACAGCTGTTAAGCTGTCTAGCTAACAACACTGATTACAGAAGCGTTAGCTTTGAAAACCTCATGCTTGGTGTGATGACTCAGGAAACTGACTAAATAAAAAACTACCAACCTTCAGTCAGTTGAGGGGGGGATCCCCTTTTCAACCACCTAATAAAGCATTTTCTGTATATTTTTCATGCCCAATACATCCATTCAAATCAATGCTTTAAAAGTATGTTATTTGATCTGATCACATGATTCATTTCATGAAATTTGAAGTTGAGATAGTTGCAACTGTTTCAGATAAGTTTTAAATTGACGTTTTCAAGCAACTTCAGTTGCATGAAAGTTTCATCACATAAAGCCATTCAAACAGTAAGAATTTAAAATCACACTGAACATTCTATAACATGAGGCCACATTAAATGCAAAATCCACCAATTTTACAGGCATTCATCTCCACTTTACATTCCAGATGATTTTTGTAAAAAATAGCATTTTTACATCAATAATAAGACAAGAACATGATTGGAAGAGCAGCTTTATTGGTCCTTTGAACTAACATTGGGCCTCATACACCAAATCTTTCTATCTTTCTAAGGTTTTTCTAAAATTGGTTCTTGAGATAGGTCCTGAGATAAAGTCTGTCAAGTTCATGAAGTATCCTTAAACTACAAAACTGTTCACACCTTTGTGCTCTTGAGTGTGTGCAGATTCTGTTCTTACCTTAGAAATAATCCCAAATAAGAAAGCATTGGTGAAGGTTGGAATCTTCATCAAAACTGCATAAGTGGTCGTAAGATGAAATTTCTTCTTAAAAACAGTTGATGAATAAGGCCCATTCTTCATTGTTCATACTGTGCGTATGCCATCCCCTACATTAAATCTGAAGATGAGGTTGTCTTCTTTTTAAATACTCTGCGTTGTGACAATCTGTGTTCCTTTATGTTTCAGTGCTGCAAGGACATTTTTAGTTTGGCAGCCTGGAGAAGTCATTTTCAGGAACGCAGCCCTTGTTTACAGAACAGAAAGTACGAACACTTCAGTTCAGCTCCTAGATATGTCGCTACAGTTAATTCAATTAACTTAGTTTATCAAACCTGAAGCCTATTAACTCCTTTCAAGGACCACATATTAGCTACTCAAAATCAGAAAGGTGGAGAAGCAGTGAAATCAGTGCAAATGCATTCATTTAAATGTGCAAAAAAAAAAAACAAAGCATGGATAAAAAAAGACTGAAATTGAATGCTAAGTGCTTGCATGTATTTAGAAAAGATCTAGCTGAGCTGTGAAAATATGTATGTGTATGTGTGTTTGTGTAGATTGATTGTTTTAATCTCTAATGTACTCTTGGAATGCAGCCCTAGAAATTCCCCTTCCAGCTCCAGAATTTGCTTCAGTCCAGCAGGTTTCCTGCCCAGTGCAGCAACATTCTTTGCTGACCTGGCCTGTTTTCACTGAGTTATTTCAGTATGACTTGACAGATGCTAAAGCATCATTGTGTCCTTATGACAAGTTCTATTCGAGGACCTCTCTGTTGTGGCACCTGGCTAATAGCAGAGAGGCTGAATGAGCAATAGGACTTGGTAAGCGCCAAGCATAAACAGTTAAAGAACTGCCTCCGAATCAATGTCCTTCCAGAACGCCAAATAACCAGACAACAGAGATCCCCACGAGGGGCCTCTCACTGCCGTCTTTTGTCAATTCACTGCTTTTTGGCTTGTAGAATCAGGGCCACATTTGCGTGTCCATTCACTGGAGGAGTCTCTTTTATAAGTCACTGGTAGAAGCCTACTGTTAAACACAAAGTTTCTGTTTAGCTGAGATTAGAATTGCTAACTTTCTATTCCCTAATGCATTACATAATAATGACTATTGTAAATTGTTATGTAATTCATTAAATAACTGCCAAGCCACTTACATCATAACTCAATTCTTAAGTGCATTGTTTGGATGCACAATAAAAAATAAAATAAAAAAAAGGCATCTGACTAAACGTCTTCTTGTCAAATGCCTAGATGCCAACAGCAAAAGGCAAAAGCAATGTAGAAAAATATGTGGAGTAGCATAAGAATCAAGACAGAATTACCTCTTAATTATTACATTTGAAAGGCATATTTAGGTGAAACATAACTACCTTTACAGATCCATGTCATAGTGTTTTTTTCTCATTTTATTTTTGCCCCCTGGTATCGACATGTGACATTTGTCTGGTGATATAATACCAAAATCTTTTTACATGACCGTTTTATAGCCTCTCCTCATCCTGGAATAAAATAAAAGTCTGCCTTACAGATCAGATCTGATTGGCTGCCTGGTGTTGCAACTCCTACAAAAAAAGGGGTTGCAGGGTATTATGTTCACACAGGGCCAAGGGCCAAAAACAAATCAGTATTGAAATAACAGTGGGTTGCAATTGGTTTCATAACATTTTGTAACATTCTTTAAACATATACACTCACCGGCCACTTTATTAGGTATACCTGTTCAGTTGCTTGTTAACACAAATAGCTAATCAGCCAATCACATGGCCGCAACTCAATGCATTTAGGCATGTAGAGGTGGTCAAGACAACTTGCTGAAGTGCAGACCGAGCATCAGAATGGGGAAGAAAGGGGATTTAAGTGACTTTGAACATGGCATGGTTATTGGTGCCAGACAGGCAGGTCTGAGTATTTCAGAAACGGCTGATCTACTGGGATTTTCATGCACAATCATCTCCAGGGTTTACAGAGAATTGTCTGAAAAAGAAAATATCCAGTGAGCGGCAGTTGTGTGGACAAAAATGCCCTGTTGATGTGAGAGGTCAGAGGAGAATGGGCAGACTGGTTTGAGATGATGGAAAGGCAACAGTAACTCAAATAATCAACCAGAACCTCTGAGGAATGTTTCCAGATCTGAAAAACAACAAAAATGGAGACACAAAATTTTCTTCTGACAGTAGTGATATACAAGTTTTATAACACTGGATAAGGGGGTGGATTAGGCCCTGGCAGGAAAACTCTGAGCAGCCTCACTTTGTCCAGTCCTACATTAATCTTTTATGTAATGAAGCCACCACTAGGTGGCAACAAACTTTAAAAATGTCTTCATTTTGGCCCGCTCATTCTGATACCATTCAAGCCACCTACACAGAATTTATGAAGTATCCTGAAAGTGTGAATAGAACATGAAGAGCACTTTGGAGTTTTCTTCCCTACTAGGACAGATTAAGGCAGTTTAAAATGCTCACCTTGGCCGCAACCGCACTAAGGACCCCAGCAGAGACCACATATAACTCACTTGAATAATTAATCTGAAAGATTTTTTATTATCCCTTTTCTGATCATAAATCTACATGACACCTACATATGCTTGCCAGGGCAGCTGACACAACCCTACAAAAAATGTTTATAAATGCTTATTCCAATACACATCATCTGCTATAAAGGTTAACTTTAATCAAAATAATACTGAATAACACCTACTGGATTCTGGCTTTACTATTTCCTACTTTATACCAAAATATAAAACTGCTCCCAAGGGTACCACTATTACAATCACACACAATTCAGATGTATTCAGCTGAAAATCAGATCTGCACTACAATATGAACAATACAACTTATGATTTAACGATTACTTCCAGTGCATTGCTGAACACATACTGTAAAGTGCTGTTCAGGAATGTTGTATTCTGATAGACTGATAGAGATAGACACCTTAATTTCTTGCCTGCCTGACACTGCTTAAATGAAATGGTTCCCAGATATGAGTCATTTCTGTATTTGAACAGTTTTTTTAGCTGTTGATCTTTGGATTTTTAGGCAAAGAATAACAGCATCATTACATTCTTATTGTACACTAATCTTACAATAATACATATTCTTGTCATGTTATATCAAATCAGTTTTAATGTAACACTAGATTTATTAATTTTTTAATTAATTTAAGTGAGCTTGTTTAAGTAGAGCAACAACTTGCTCTTAAAAGACACATCATTTTAATCACTTTGTTTCAACAGATGAGACAGCACAGGAACAGAGAAGAGCTCACAAAAGACAAAAGCGAAAGCTTATTTTTTGGTTTCATCTTCTTTGGACAGGTTCTTGATGATCTCTTCTTTCTTGGCTTGCAGTCTTTCTTCTCTGCGTTTACGAGCCTCTCTTGTCTTTGAGCGGCGAGCCTCCGCTTGGTCACTACACAGAAGGAACACAGAAGATTCTATGAAAACTTTATCAATATACAAATTCTAATCTGCACTGACAAACCAATGTTAGTACAACATTACTATTTTTAAATGTAAAATGATACATTCAAAATACAACTGTATAGTATACTGTGTAAGCTCTTAAAAATGAGGGTGCTATATATGATTCTTTGGAACTGATTTGAAATCAACTGAAGCTATTCAAATGAAAGGTTCTTTAGAGAAGCAAAAATGGTTCTTCTACATTATCACTCCAAAGATCTCAGGGCAGGATGGCTTGATAAAATTTTGAGTATCAGATTGGTGACACTTTATTTTAAGTGGTCCGTTTTAGATTAAACAAACACTCTATGGACTCCCGGTGACGTGTCAAAAACAGATGAGGGTTAGGATTAGGCTCTGGGTTAAGGTTAAAGTTAGGATTTGGGTAAGGTTGGGTAAGATTACGTTTTGCATAATGGAGGCAACATATTAACAATACATCTACTACTATGTAAGTAATGTAATAACAGAACATCTACAAGATATTTACTTCATTGTATTCAGATGCTGCACTACTGCTACTTCACTGATATATTGTTGATGTGTTACTGATAATGTGTTAAGAGTTTATTAATCATCTACAAAGGACCACTACAAATAAAGTGTTACCAATACATTCTCTCCACTGTAATGCTCTAAGGACTGTTCCCACACTTATACAACTGCAATCTAATACTCAGCTTCCTAGCACTAACTGCTAGCACTAACACTATCTGCATTCTGTTTGCAAAAAGACATTGAAACAGTCCACCCCAAACAACACAGTTGTAGATTTTAAAATGTTCCTCTCACATCCAGGATACATCAACAGGAGGACTTTCCCTAGAGTCCTAGTTTAACCCAGTAAATCTCATCCTAGAGACTACACTGACACTGCTGTAGAATACGAGTAAGAATGCTTATAACAGATGCAATTACATTTTCCATGTAACTTTCAGCGTCTCTTTAAAACTCTGCAATATATTATCCATTGACAAAGAACAATGGCAGTCACACTTTACTATACTCACGCTAAGAGCTTCTTGCGAGCCTTGTCTGCTTTGAGCTTGTGAATATGTTCCATCAAGATGCGCTTGTTCTTAAACACATTTCCCTTTGCTTTCAGATACAGAGTGTGGTACCTGTGGGAAAAAAAAAATAGTTATTCTTTTCTGAGGGTCTCCAATATACCAACACTGACAGCAATTTTTGATACTAGAGTCTTTTTTTAGAGCTATATTATCAGTAACTAACCAGCTGTAGAACTTCCTAACGAATTTGTCTTAATACACACAATAAAGGGGCATTCTGATCTAGAGTCTAAACTAGAGGTTATTAGGTTATTTGTTGTTATGTAGTATTCTGTAGAGCAGCATTATATCCCTCAGTCTGACATCAGTACGAAAGACTTCACAACTTTATATCATTATAAGTTCTTGTTCATCTCACTACACTACCCAGCATGACATTTTGCAAATATATTAAACAGCCATGAGGAATCCCTGTGGTGTCGCACAATATTGACTGCTTGCCAAGCCACTGAGCTATAGACTAATAAATACAACCAGGCAATAGAGTATATTGAACATAGTATTAGTGTAGTTCTCCTCTCCGTCATCAATGTACATCATACAAACAACAATTATGTCTTTGCTTAGCATAATTTTTTTTCCAGCCAAACTGAGGCATCTACATATCCAGGTACATACTTACATATACTATATGGGCAAAAGTATTGGGAGTTCAGATGTTTCAGCCACACTCATTGCAAACAGGTGGATAAAATTAATCACGTAGTCTTGCAATCTCAATACACAAACGCGGTAAAATGGGGCATACTGGTGAGCTCAGTGACTTTAAACATGGCACGGCCACAGGATGCGAATCCTCTGCCTCAAGTCAGTACATGAAATTTCTGTCCTGCTAGATCTGTCCCTGTCAACTGTAAATGCTATTACTGTGAAACGGGAGCGCCTAGGAGAAACAACAGCTTAGCCAGGAAGTAGTACACCATGCATAGTCACAGAGTAGGGCTGCTGAGTGCTGAAGCACATTGTGCCAATCACTTACTGTGTTGAATCACTCACTAAAGCAACATCAGCAAAAGAAGTGCACACAACTCCACATTATTGCCTATGGATCTAGAATGGGATGTCATAAAATCGCCCAAAAATGATCTACTTGTGTCATGAAAACTAAGGTCTAGGTGGGAACGTGTCATAACTCACATGTGCCTGTCAATCTTCTTCCCCTCTCTGTATCGCCTCAGCAGTCTGCGCAGGATTCGCATCCGTCTCATCCAGCACAGCTTTTCTGGCATGCGAGCATTTGCAGTACCCTTCCTCTTACCTGTACATTAACAGAACATTCTTAAAGTAATAAATCCACATTAAAAACACTGAAAGCAGCTGCTTGCCAGCTCCAAAATTCCTTATTAGGTATTTACTTTAACCCCCCCCCCCCCCCCCCCCCCCAATAACTCTACACGTGTGTTAAAATTTAAAAGAGTATCTGTTTTCTGCAATGAGGCATATAAGGAAACTTTAAGCTGCATTTAAGGTCCCTGATAGATTAAAAAAAAAAAAAAAAAGATTGTCAGGGCAACACTAGATGTTACAGTGCAGTGCTAAAACTATTGATTTGAAGTTGTGGTTCATAACCACTAGATGGTGCACTGTGCTGTGTTGTCCTCACTGATGAAATGCGTGGAAATTCTTTGGATCTCAAGGCTGAGAGGCAAATGTTTAAGGAAAATATCCACAGTTAAGCGAGATATGATGAAACAGAGGTTACATCTCCAAAAAAGATTAACTAAAACATTTAATGAACAAATGACATATCTGCAGCATCAAATTCACAATATTGCTCTGAATAAAAGAACCAAAGGCCATTGCCACAAACCTCATTTAGAAGCTGTAACTGAATGGGTGTGTACTATAAATTTCACTTAAAGAGTCATTTAATTTTGATGTGTCCACATCCGTATGCATTGTACTGCCTGCACTTCTGTCTTGTTTTGCCTTTTCACCAACAATATAATGATCACCAGGATAATAACCATAACCACAGAGAGATAAAAACTGTTCTCAGTTTAAAGCAGCTATTTTCAAATAGAAAGAAACAAACAGTGTACTGGCACACACCGATGCCCATGTGACGGCCCTTCCTCCGTGCCAGCGTGTTTTTGCGACAGCGGGCACGGGAGTGAACTGTTACAGGCTTCTTAATAATCAGACCATCCTTCACCAGTTTACGAATCTGCTGTCCTGAGAAAAGAAACAGACAGGAGGAAAGTTAGCATGAAACTACAAACGAGTGCAGGACTAATACAGGCATTCTGATCTGATTTACTTACGTGAGTTTGCGTTGGCAATTTCATTTGTCTCGTTTGGGTCCAGCCATACTTTCTTTTTTCCACAGCGCAAGACGCTGGATGCCAACCTCTTCTGAAGCCTGAGCATGCTGAATGAGAAGAGATCAATTTCAGGGGTGATAGTGGGAAAAATTCCTGAGCCTGAACTTTTTTTCCTCTGCTCGGGAGGTGAGCAGGGTGTGGGTGCTATGTACGCGACACACTTAACACATAACTTGTTGGCCCCTGGGCGCAGTTATACGTCTATGTATAACCCTGATCTTCATTACTGTCAAAGAATTTTTGCTTTTGAATTAGTCCCTTCAATGATAGATTGTGTTGAATTTTGTTGAAATACATGAACAACATTCAGACATGAGATAAACAAACCCAATATAAGCCTATATTTCAGAAGCTTGTGCAGATTACCAGAACTCTTGGGACTAGCAGGCCTGTTCAGGAATCCATACCTGTTTTTAACTAGTCACATACCTTATTGCTTCTATAGCATAGGAGACTACAGATACTACAGCCATACCAAGCACGGTCAGCAGGTGGCAATAACAATACTCCAAAGTAAACTAGGAATTGATTAGTAGCCTAACCATTGACTAAATGACATGAACAAGGACACATTCATTTCTTTTAAAAATATAATAGCAAACTATGCAGCATTTATTTTAAATATTTTGAAACAGTTACAGTGCAACAAACTCATAAATAATACTACAGCCCTAAAATTACTATTCAGTTCCATTTTCCCCTTAATATAGGCTTAATATAGTTGTGTTCCATGGCTGAGTTTATACGTTTCGTGTTGACAGTTCCACTGCTCCTCAGCCCAATGCCAGGGGGCACTTTAGCACTGGGCATGGTGGCTCATGTGTGGCTGCTCCAGAGTGTCCACTCTATTGGTCATGCTTTGCGATGGTGGTTATATATACAAGCTATGTGTGTGCGCAGTTGAACATCTGTGTCCGTAACAGGTGCACCTTAAAGTAGCTGAATTCACTAATTAAAATAGATGTCTAGACACCTTTGGGAAATATTAGAGTGTATTAACAAATGTCTTTAAACACTGAAACATCAATATGATCGTTTCCTCATTTTGCCTACACACCTCCACCAAGAATTTTATACATTAAATTATACATAGGTGTGGGCAACATAGCAATATTTTATTATTATCATAATAAATTATGCCACAATACACTCTTATGAGCAACGTAGATATTGTTACTTAAAAACACTGACCAACTACGTGTTTCATTACAAACAGAACTTTGAGTCACATTTAACTGGATTTAGTGCAACTTGTTTAACACCAGCTAAAACTCACTGTAGTTGTAGGTTTATTACAGTACTTTTATATGTGACACTACAGGTCCTATTTTATTTGTTCTAAATTATTGTGTCAAAAAAAAAACCATCATGATTCATACTCTGTATCGTCAAAACATCTTCGAGTATCACGATACTTTACTAGGGTAACTTTCCAGTGGGCTAAATCAAACGTCTTCAACGATTCCAAGCTTAGGTGTATTTTTAAATTACCTGGTTCTTCTGACAGCAAGTCCAAAATAAGATTATTAAGCTTGTTTGGGCTTGAGTGAGAAGTGAGTCGGGATCCATTTGTTTGTTTCCTTTGTTTCCTTGTTTCCTGCTCTAGATGATATAATCGTGGTCCGTGTCCAGCCCTGTTATCTAACGAAGTTCGGTTCTGTTCAATGGGTTTGACGACATTAACCCACTTGGACATGCAGCGAAATGTTACTGTTAAAGTGGTAGCATGACGTCATTAGATGCGCTTCTTGTTTTAATACTTATATTTCTGAGAGAGCAGACAGTCGACAAAATGACAAGAATCGTCCTCAACTGTCACCCAAAAAGAAAAGCAAAATGAAAACGTAGCCAGACTTTCGACCAGAGTCGTCAGGTGAATAATCCGCCTGCGTATCTGTACCCGCTAGCCTGATGTTAGCTAACGTTACTTTGTTGAGGGCATGTCTAAACATGTTGACAGGCTGCCCGAACCAAACCACGACCACGCAGTAAATGTAACGAAAGCAATTTCTCAGCCCCGAAGGCGATGAACTGACTTAGCACACATACAAACATTCATAAAATAGATTCACGGCGAATAATTAGACCACAATTCAGCCTGACAACTCATTTCCTTGAAAAATGGCGATCTTGTATTATTCTACACTCGCGGTTGTGCAAAAAATAGGCCTTCTTCAACAACATCTAGCCCTACGGAGCAGTCAAAATTTTGAAAGACATAAAATTAGCAGATAATTTCAATGAAATGAGCTCAACGTAGAATCCTCACCTCATGGCTGCAGGTTAAATGAAATAATCACACGCCGAACAGCAGCTGACACTGAGACTGTACCATTATGGATTAAAAACAGTGCGCGCAGAACTTTGTTTAACTGAATAAAGAATAAACATGTACACACTGGTCCAAATTATTAGTTATACTTTATTTACTCCTATTTTCTACACAGAATGCTCCTCTACAATTTATTAAACAATGAAGTGGCATAACTGTTAGCTTGGGTACGATCAGACATTTCCACAAACCCCCCTCAAGGAATGGAATGGTATAAACCACATGAGCAACACAAGGCCGCATGGAAAGCTGTTGCACGTTACCACAGGGTGAAAGGTACAGATAGCAGTAGTCAGTAGGAGCTACTGACCGTAGCGCCTTGTTCAGCAAAATCTGTTTACTATAAAGTTTTATTTATAGAAAGTTATAACCTTTTTTGTGTTTTTGATATTTTACCTAGTATGGTTGGTATATCTGCGTTAGCTTCTATTGAGCAGTGCTGTGTTTTCCAGTCTTGTAGGCGACTATAGTGGGTGTACAAAATAACGAAATACTCATACTCGTTGGCCATTTTATGAGGAACACCTACTGGTTTACAATTGCTCACTGTAGCCCATCTGTTGACGAAATTTATCAGCACCCCACTCCCACCCCCCATCCTGTCCATCAATGGAAAAAAGGCAACTAAAGGCCCAGATCATTTTGGTGGTAACCCATTCTCAGCGGTTACACTGACATGGTAGTGACATGTTAGTGTGTTTAGCGCTGATATGAGTGTATCAGTCACAACTGGAGTTTTGAACTGTTGTATACACTATGACCATCTTATTAGTCACACCTACCTTAAACTTTGTAGTGGATGCATCATCCTCTAGCCCTTCATCAGCGGTCAGTTTCTGACGACACAACTGTATATTTTTGATTAGTGAACCACTGCATATTTTTGGTTGGTTGACTATTTTCAATACAGCAGTGAACTGAAGAGAATAAAGACTTCAGCAATATCACTGTGCCTGATACACCCATTCCAGCACAAAATACAATGAGAATGTTGCAAATACAATCTGGTCAGTAGTAGTCCTATGGTGTTCGCTATCTATAGATGTTCAGGGTAGATAGTAGTTGATACATTGGGCAGAAAGGTGGACAACAGTCATTAACTGTAAAAGTATAATAATACAATACTACTATATAGTATTTGCACCTGATAAAATAGCCAAAATTATTTTTCTCTGGTACACTTAACAGCTCATTACCAAACCTTTCATGAACTTATAATGAATGTGCTAGAGCACCAGAAACAGTACAAAGCTCAAGTCATAGAGTCTAATAGTCTGTTACATTATTTTCACTTTTAAAGAACAAAGCAGGAATGTGAAGTCTATTATGAGTTATTGTTTATGGCCTTAACACGTAAGGAAAGTAACCATGTTACAGTCCTGAGCCTCAAAGAGAATTCAGGAAAATGGCATTTATTTATTTATTTATTTATTTATTTATTTATTTATTATTTAATCATTCATTAATACATACTCATGGTTCATCATGGTGATATTCTATGCAAATGCCATCTGTGTTTCAGGCAAGAAATAAAAATTAGCCTAAGGCAATCATTTTGATGTGTATATACGTGCGTTCTGATAATGTGCAGCCCTCGTATCAACTTTATAAGCTCACGTTATAGGACTGACATCTCAGAATAATCATATTTTGAAACAAACATTTTCAGTAATTGCCCACACATTCTATTTACACGGACAACACAAAAATACATCATGCATTTATCAATTTTCAGCAGGTCCCCTCATGACAAAGTGCGTCTCATGTACACCAGCATGCTCAGCTTCCCTCAAACTTTACAGCTACTGAAGAAGACAAGAAAATCAATCTAAGGTTTAAATTTGGTAGACAAACATTAGCTGAGGAGGTAGCCTAGTAAGGTAACGAAAGTTATGACTGCTGGCAGTATGGATAGAGTGGCTGGCTACATTGCAGAGCACACATTGTATTTTATCACAACTGCTTTCACTAATAGACAGCTTTGTATGGCAATTTTCTGGCTTTGAAAAAGATTTTTTCCATCCCTCAGCACTCCAAGGCCTTATGTAATGAACCACACTTGAGATGAGAAAGTAATGGAATGGCCCATAATGTGATGAGAGCAATTCAACAAGGGCACGTTAAAATCAGTACTGAAATGTGTTCTGTGTCAATTGCCTGGAGATATGAGAAGTCTGTTTGCGCATCCCCGACCAAACCTTATGCCGTGTCCTTAACACAGTATACATAAATCTAGAAAACAGTCATATTTCACTATGTTTAAGGTGTGTTCCAGACAGTACTCCTATACACACAACCACTGTAGAAATAACAGTGGATTAGTTTTAATACTCTTAAGAATGGTTCTATAAGCGTTCTTTAGTAAAGGGAATGATTCTCTATTTGACCATGAGTTCTATATAGAACCATGTCATGCTTAAATGGTGAAATAGTTCTTCACATTGATGGCAAATTTGTTATATATGGTTCTGTCTGGAACCTTTTGAGAATGGTTCTATATAGCACCAAAAATAGTTCTTCTTTTGTTACAATGTCAAGCTTGTAATGATAGAAGAACCCTTTTTGGTGCTATGTAGAACTCTTTTAAACTCTTTCCTGTATAGAACCATATTCAATACATTCTCCATCGATCTGAAGAACGCTTTCATAATGCAAAGAATCCGTTAATCATACAAAATTGTTTTTTGGGTGTTTATGGTTCTATAATCAACGAATATGTACTTTTAATTGTTTTTCATATCATTTGTACAAAAAGTGCAGTGAAGATTTTCACATTTTTTTCCTGCTCAAACTTCATTATTATTCATTCAGACAGAATATGATTGGGATGAGTGGGGTAGAATGCAGCTTATGGCCCCCAAAAGTTCGTAAAGGACCCTGGCTCAGGTATAAAGCTCCCCAGCACTGGACTTTCTAGCTGTGGAATTGAGTTCTCTGGGGTGATGGAGCTCCTTCCAATAGCTGTGGTGTGAGCTGTAGTGGCATTTATGATCCAGAAGTAATCATCTATCATCAGCTCCAGAGGCTGAACACAATCATACCCTCACAGCAATGTTTCAACACCATGTGTATAGCCTTCCTAGATGAATAGAGGCTGTTACTGCAGCAACGAGGGACAAACTCCCTAATCATATCTTTGGTTTCAGAAGAATCGTTGAATTAAGTGCGCACAAACTTCAGCTCTTCAGCCAATCTGTTGAGAAGAGGAAAGAAACCTAAGCCCCGCCCCGTTGTCGGGTGATTGATTGATGGATGAAGAAAGGCGGGGCGTGGTCTCTCCGCTTTAACAGCTGGGAGGCTGGAGCTCCAGTGGAGAAGCAACACGGTGGACCGTACGGTGCGAACAGATGAACTATGTTCTGACAATGAATGCAAGAAAACAGAAAACGCAACACAAAAAACGTAACACGCTGTAAATGAAACACGAGACAACCAAATAGAAGCTGAAATCAATGGTACAGAAAGGTATGTCCAGGACGCCTTCCACCTCCACACAGGAAATCCAGATGGACATGTTCGACCACCACGGATCTCACTCGCAGGTAAGAGATCTCACTCGTCAGCTGAATGATTTGGAAAAAAGCACAGCCTACACACCTGCTGCTGATCTACAGCGATATAGATGGTGTAAATAGCGAAAAAATGCTCGTTTTCTGGTGTAATTTGGTGATGTTGAATAACCTTATTCATAAGCTAAATTCTCACGAAAAAAGTGATGATTCTAGTTTGCATACAGTGCTCGTGAGTGATTACAGTCTCAAAAGCCAGGAATAACAGGGTATATGTGGAAATGTAGAATTATCTATAGGCACTGGTACATTTGTTGTCGAGCACCTGCTGAATCAACCAGATAAACCAGCTTGTTGTCGTTTGTCACCAGCTAGGCTTCACTGAATATGTTCACCTTTATTACGGTCTTATTCACCACAGTTTTAGTTGTAAATGTCGAATGTAAGGATAGTACTTTCAGAAGGCTCTGCGTGGCCATACTGTCAGTTGAATGTTCATGTAGGTGAATATTTGGCACTTTTAATGCTAGTAATGAGCTTTCAAAGGCTCTGGTGATGTTCCATATAAAACATGATGTCATTTTGCTGCTGCTTAATCCTGCCACATTATGGCCACGCCCACACGTACCCTGGAGGTGTAGTTGTATATGTACATACATTTCTGCCACTTATTTGTAGTGGAGTCTTTCCTTTTATGTTATAGCTCCTGTTTTTCACTTTCTGATGTTCAGTTGGCATTTCTGGCATCCAGGTTTAGGTGATTTGAGCCTCTAAAATGGACATGGACTTAGTTTAGTGCCACCCTTTAAATATTCTCTTCAAGACATGATGTTCTAGTCATGTTCTGAGGGGAACATCAGTTCAGATCAGTGAATCACTTCAAAAGAATATGTGATATTGTAAATATAGTATTTCGTCACTGGTCCCTAGTTTTCACAATACATTTGACATGGTCACGTGCTGCTGGGACAAAACCTTATATGGATTTTTTTACACTATCTAGCAGTTCAAGCTGCTCTTTACATTTCGTGATAAATGGACCAATTGAAATGATTTAAAATGACTTAAAATCACATTTCAAGTTATAAATGTTTTCTCCCTTTCCTGAGAAGTTACACTTTAGTTTTTGTTCTGACAGCAGCAACATGATAGGAGTCATTTCAGTGTTTACCGTCTGCCTTTTTTGGTGAAGTTGGATAAAGTTGGCAAAAAACTGTTAGCCGAATAGACAACATTACATTGCATATCAATTGCATCACATTGCAGTAATATTTAAAATGAAGTATTGAATTGCTGCCTTACGCATTGGTCAATGCAAAAGTGGCTCTGGTGATCCTTGAGACCATCTATCTGAGACCACTCTCACTGAATCCTGGCGGGGATGATAGATTTTTTTATGATTGACTACCACAGAGCATTTCGAGCTGAATAGAAGATGACTCTCCTGTCAACCTCTATTTTTCATTGACCAGTTGATGTAAAGTATATCCATTTATCTCCTTCCAGAATAAGCGAGAATAGGTGTTTAGAGTATATATAAACAATGTTTTAGCCTTGTTTTTATATAATGACTTTTATATAATGCAGAGACCTGTGTTGTTGAGAGGTGCTCCATCTGAATCATCTCTATACATAGCTGTGAGGAGGCGGTGGTGGTGGTGGTAATGATGAAGCTGGTTGTGTTAGAGTATGTTAGTGAGTAGGTGGTGGGGTAGGTGTGGATTAAGTGCATGTGTGATTGCCAGTATTAGAACATTGATTTGCTTGTGGTCTACAGAAGGATAAGAACTGAGCTTGTAAATCAACCATATTATATCGAGATTAGAAATGCTACACTCAATGTTCTCTCCACATGCCTCTTTTTAATTCTCTTACATCTTTTACAAACAGAAATTGGCAATTTGTGACCAGAAATATATTTTTTTGCTTAGTTGTGTGGGCAGTTGGAACATTCTGCAAGGATCTAGAAGGCCACACTTCGCTGTAATGCTGTAACGCATTCTCTCTTCATTGCTCCCCTCTTCTATCCTATCTGCTCCTCTCCTCTTTTATCTATTCCATGTCATCGTTTTATCTCTACTCCACTTAGAGGTTCTACTGGGCAACTTTTAAATCCTTCACCCCATCGCTCCAGCCCCCTTCTCAATTATCCAATTAGGCTCAGAGGGTGTTTGTCAACAGGAAGTCTCTCATTGCCATAGTGACAAATCCCTCCTCCCTTCCCTGACATTTTGTTGGCCTTTACTCCCAGCTGACATCCCTGTGCATATACAGCACAAACTCTGCCAATAATGCATATCATTATGCATTACATTCACACAAATTTGTACTCAATAAGAAATAAACACAATACATGCACATTTTACACCATCTGACCAAAGGTTCAGTCTGATATATAAACACACTGAGCTCAGAATTTACTATAAACACCATCTGACCTACGATTTTAATGAGATGAATAAACACACTGTGTGCACATTTTACTATAAACACCATCTGACCTAAGATTTAAACAGATTGCAATATCATTGATATCAGAAAATAGTCTGTTGTCTAAACAGCATATAATAGCGGTTTAAAAACATGCATTTCCATTTTTTATATTTTTAGCAGCAGTTATCTTTTACGTTGTGTGGACAGTTTATAATGAATGAACCTATAAAAGTGCTCCAAAATAACAAAATCTCTTCATGTTAAGTTATAGCTGTATGCAAAAGTTTGAAGTTTGTTGATTTTCTAACACAGTCTCAACAGGAAACAAATTTAAACATGGCATTGTCTGAAAATTGTAGTGCACAAGTTGTTTATTTGCTGAGTTTAAGATATTGAAAAAAAAACTAATGTACCACAACTTTTTCACAGGCCATATTTTATGTTTTATTATTTTTTTTCAGTATTTGAAATTCAGCAAATAATCAGTAATTGTGTATTAATAAATAAGTGTGTTCTCTGCAAAGGATGTGTATTTATTTTCATCTAGAAAATTAAGAAAACAAAACATAAAAGGGTAAAAGAAAGTGGCTAATTACCGAAAGAATGACAATACAAGTGGTGGAAATTAGCTTTCTTTGGTGGCAGGCTACACTCTACTTGATAGGGTGAGGAGTCCGGTCATCCGGGAGGAGCTCGGAATAGAGCCGCTACTCCTCCGCATTAAGAGGAGCCAGCTGAGGTGGTTCAGGCATCTGATCTGTATGCCCCCTGGACACCTCCCGGTGGGTGTGTACCAGACACAGTCTACCGGGACAAGACCCCGGGTTGTCCTAGGACCTGCTGGAGGGATTAAATCTCCAAATTGGCCTGGGAGTGGCTTGGGGTCCCCGGGAATAAACTGGAGGAAGTTGCGGGGGACAGGTTTGTCTGGGATTCTCTGCTCTCCCAACTTTATCTGGACTAAGTGGTTAATGATGATGATGAAAACAAAAAAGTTACTGTAAAGTTACTATTTTGGAGATACATGTTTGTTTTGGGGTTTTTTTCAGGACAGTGATGTTATAATTTAAGAAGAAGAGTATTTATGATATTTAAGAAACCTTAGGAACATAGTTGTAAAAGCGCTCAACAAAGAAAATCTCTTTTTGGGTTGCTTTTGGGAATCTTTTGGCTACAAGGCAAATATGACGTTTCCCTGCAAAAAATCTGCCAAGCCCAAAATGCAATGTTTTTTACTGATGTTTTTTTTTTTATTGTTCAGCTGGTCAGAGCCCAGATTTAAACCCTATAGAGAACATTTGGTCTCACATTAAACACAAGCACATTAGCTTGGTAAAGTTTGAAGCCATCAATGTTGAATTGAAAAATATTGACTGTTCTTTCTATAAAACACTATCTGCAAGTTGATTTTTGTGAGGACACAAAAATCTGATACATTTTTATAGAAAAGGCTTAAAGGTACTACATCAGACTAAATTAGTAGACTTAATGGTCTGATACTTATAAATTCTACCAATAATGTTGATAGTGCAAAATAAACCTTTCATATGTGAAAATTTGATTTGGCATACTGCAGCCCATTGGTGTTGTAACTATTTAAAATATCAATATGGCAATATATTGTTGATAAACGTGGTAATACACATCGAAATTATGAATTTATGGAAACTTACTCGGGTCTTGTTATCGCAAAATATTATATATTTTATCACATCCAGCATGTGATAAACCTATGTTATAATGGTTAGGGTTTATAATGGTTTATTAAATATAATTTGTATAAATTCCTATGTTGTAGTAGAAGTCATCTCACTTTAACATTTTACACTTGAGAAACTGAGCACACTGAGCAGTGAAGAATATTCAGTCTTACCTGCTGTTGTTGCTGTTATGTGAATTAATGAACTAGTACCTTCATTAATCTTCTACTAACCATTTTAAGTCATTTATATTAGGTAGGTGTTCAAGTTCACTGCTGTGATTTATTCAGTGTGTTGCATGCGCTGGTGAATATATTGCTCACTTGTAATTTTAGAGCCACATACTTTCTTACACACATAGGCAGTGTGTCATACTGACTACTGCCTCTGCTGCTGCCTTTGCATTAAAAATGAAAACAGTTCATTGCTGCTTGTGTGCTCTGACCAGCACCTCAGGTTGAACCACACAATGTATTACATTGTATTGTATCATATCATATCAACTTGTATCACACTGTATTGTATCATATCAAATCACATTGTTTTTTATCATATTGTATCATATTGTGAACTGTGTCAGTATTGTGTGTTGTGAAGTTGCTGCCAGTTGCCAGTCCTAGTTGCAACAGTGCTCACAAGCAAACCTTTGGCAAATATGGTATGGCCAGTGCTTTCTTTATAAATGCTTTAAGAACAATAGGATCTAAACAGGCAAATATAAGTTAAGAGTTTACTTTTTTGTGGTCAAACTGTCAAAAGTGTTTTTTGGGTTTTTTTGGTGAACAGGTTTGCACAAACATAGAAATCTTACATGTGGCTCATTCAGAGATGAACAAAAAGAAAGACAGAAGGTGTGGGAGGGTGCCAGAAGGAAGAGGAAGAACAATGGTCTAATTGTACTTTTATTAAGCATCTTTGTCAGGGTGTGTGTGTGTGTGTGTGTGTGTGTGTGTGTGTGTGTGTGTGTGTGTGTGTGTGTGTGTGTGTGTGTGTGTGTGTGTGTGTGATGTTACAGCGGCTGCCTGTTCCATGAGGGTTTTTATTGCCACCAAACCCAATTAGCCTTTCTCAGGTCTCTATGGCAACGGAGTCTGGCGCCTATGAATGCCACACAAGGCCTTGCCCAGGGCAGGCAGGCCATTGGCCATAGCTCAAGCCAATCAGATTACAGGGTCCCACGGTGCACCGGCGGACATGAGTCATTATGGGTAATTATATCTGGACATGAAGGCAGGACATGAAGTTTAGGCTGTGTTTGTATGTGTGTGTCTGCAAAGTGGTCATTTCTAACTCCTAACACCCCATTTTACTCTCTCTCTCCATGTCTCTCTCTAATGGTCATCTCTCAGGGGAAGTATGCTAAAAGGAAGAGTCGCTTTAAGCGTTCTGATGGCAGCACCTCTTCGGACACAACTTCAAACAGCTTTGTCCGGCAGGTAAGACCTCAGGCTGTCTGTCATTTTCACCACATTGTTGTCTTTACTGCAAGAACAGTCACAATTTGGAAGTGTGAGTAATGGCACAATTAATAAGGCCTTGAGGAACAAGAAGAAAAACTAATCTGATTTGAGAATGACACCCTGCTGAACAAATGAGTGCTGTTTGTGTGGGAATGTTTGTGACCCGTGCTCAGTTGTAGAAACCAAAATCGAAGAAGACCAGAGACCACATGTCTCTGACTTCAAGGAAATGAACACATATTAGTGTAATCTATTAGGGATAGTAGTAGTTAATTATAGACAAACTGCATATAGGAAACTGCATTCCCCTGATTTATTAAGCACAAAATGATATATAGGTCAGTAATGTAATAAATTATCTCTGCTGTATCAAAACTTTGCTTACTTTACAGAAAGAAAAATATTTTAACTATCAATGTACTATACAGTCCTAAAGTCTGAGACTACAAGTGAAAATACTGTTAGTTTGCATTTCTCTCTAATTTAGAAGAAAAATTTTCAGTACAAATTATAACAATTTGAGTGAAAGGCAGAATGTTTGAAATCTGTGCATGAATTTCAGATTGAGTTTGCTTTAATGACGGCATGCACTATAAAGTCCACAAGTTTGTGCAAAACCCTCTGATGTGTGGATTAAATTCACCAAGTCATCTGAACACGAGGTTCAATGGAAAGAATAAGACTTTACAGGAATCTGACCTTACGCAAAGACCTTAAAAGGGTCAGTGTCATAAATTTTCTTAAATTAATTAATTTTAGCATTTAATTTTTTTTCTCCTGAGGTCAGATTATGACATCATAATTTGTTTTTATGTCCATTTTCCAACTTCCCTTTATCAATTAGAATGAAAGAGGCAATGTGTCTTTAAGTGTGATATATGTATATCACCTCTGTTTTGATAGTCAGCCAGGTATTGTGCCTCATTTGAAAAGCAGTGAAACACTCATTGTAACTTTAGTGTGAATGGATGGAGCTAAACTTCTGTGGGCTCAGTAGGTGGATATATGTAAAGGATTTGTTTTTCCATGACAAAAACGATTTTAAAACAGACTATGTTTGTAGCTTAGTTTTTTTTATATACGGACTTTACGGGCTGAGGTGTGCATGGTATGTTTTGAAACTTGATTTCTCTAGAATTGTAGTAACCTAGAAATAATGCAGTATAATTAATATTTCTTTTCCATTTGACTTATTTTTTTCTAAATTTGAAAACTTTCTGCTGCTTATTTTCATAAACCCAGTTTTTTTCAATGTAATCTCAGACTTTTAGACATTAACAATAAGAAGTAATTGTGGACCACTTCTGTTGGTCCATTTGTCATAAATTGTACAATGTAAAAGTTGTGAAATGTGAAATGCTTACATCAGTAATCATTACAGTCAGAATCACAGTGACAGTGATAGGAACCAGACAACTGAAGAGTTCACTGCGTCTAAATGTTACATCACAAAAAATTTGTTGAATTAGTTATGAATATGCTTCCTGATGTCTGGCACATTGTTTTGAGACAATCATTTGGCCTTGATTTTAATTACCTTTCATTTCAATCATTGGATTTACATACAGGGCATTGTAAAGCAAAATAGTCCTCAGAGAAAACAAGACTTTTTTCAGATTTTCCACCATATTATCAACATTACATATAAAACTCAGAGAACACATATAGTTTCACTGGTGGTTTGTGGTTTTAGAAAATAAAATGCCTGTATTTGTGTTGTAGACATTGCAATCCCTAGTTCCTGTCACCACCACTCTCAATTGAATCAAGTATTGACAGTGTCTCTAAGATCTCAGAAGAGCATATTTTGATGTGGCCCTGGGTAGATTACCTTGATGAAAAAGCGAATGTACATTGTATTCTGTCTGTAATTGTTCATTGTAGTTGTTCTCATCCTTCCCTGAGTTTATTTATTTATTCGGGGAACAGTCTGCAGTGTGGAAAAGAGTAGAAGGCCTTCTCTTAATGTTAGCTGGCCATTTATGACCTATGTTTACCTGTTTAACAGCAGATCTGTTGGTCCACAGCCTCACAGACACCGTGTTCCATCACCTACACAGATCCTGCACCTGTAGCTCTTGCCCTCATGTGGGCTTGACATTTGAAGAAAGGTTCCTGTGTCACGCTGAAATGCTTCCTCCCTTTCCTTGCGTCCTTTCCTCCACGCCCCTGCTGCATGACATTTGCCCGCCAGCAAGGGATGTCGCACTAAAAAGCCTCCCCTCTGCTTCCCAACATAGGAAATTTTACCCCCCTTACACACACAGGAAAGGTTATGCCAGGTCCAAACACACAAACGCACGAAGAAGCACAGTGCCAGCAGAAGTGCCCCCTAGCCGCACCCATTTGATTCTGGAGTGAAGCCAGAGAAGTGATCAGTTCATTTTGTGGAAGAGTAGCTTAGTTCCTCGCTGCCCCTGATGACTACAGATTAATGTCACTTGCATATGTCTGTTTGGTGATGTGCGCCTAATTGAGCAGTAAGTGCTCTCTTCTGAACACATTCTTATGATATTGCATGAGTAGCAGCTTAAAAAGATGCAATAAATGGCTGAATGTGTCACAGAAGAAGCTTGTGTTAGTCATCACAGGTTAGTAGCTGTTTTGTGATAGTGGAAACATACAAAATGAGTAGGAATTGGCTATGATTAAACATTGGGGAAGAATTGGAGTAAGACTGAATAAATAATGTAAAAGACAGGCGCCTAAGCATATTGTTTATTACCACTTATCTTGGCAATAAGTTTGTGTTAGCTGGTAAAATCACAATATATCATTACTTGCACTATCATAAAATGCAAATAAGCATAAATACAGCAAAAAAGATCAAAGTAATCCTAAACATGAATTTAGTCATTGATCCATACAACCTTGCTCCACATCTCAGATGTCAAGTTTCAGTGTTCTAGTGCCAATAGTCTTCTTTATTGTCTATTCTTTTTCTCAGTAACAGCTTCTTGACAGATACACATCCTTTCCGACTCATATAGCCTGTTAATAGCTTGCATAAATGGGCGCGGCCCACCAGTGGGCCCAAAGTTTCATTACACACTTCTATAAGCTAAGAATAGCTCAGCACGTTAGCACTGAAGTCCCAGTAGTTACTGAATTATAAGCCTTAGTATGTAATAAGCCTGAGATTTTAAGCATTTAACATGGGTTTTGTGTTCGGATCAAATCTGGATATACTTTGGCCAGATTTACACTTTTTACATCATTTACACTTTTCACTATAATGCATGCCCAGTTTGAACAGATGAGATCTGATTCTACTATTCCTGTGTAAAAAAGCATGTGAACACAGCCCTATTTCTGTTTTGCTTTTGTTAGCTTGGATTGCATGAAGGCTCTTAGATTGGAGATAACTTCAGCGTTGTGTATCCTCTTATCTTTTCATTTCTTTATTCTCTCACCATCTCATCAGTGCATTCCTTTTACACTTCTGTTAAATATGGTTAAGAAATCTGAACACGATTTGATCACCAGAAATGCACGTCAACACATGGTCACACAGTTGAAGGATGGACAGAATCACCTGTAGTTTTCTGAAGCAAGAGTGAAGCTTGATGTTCTCTATCTCAATGATGAAAGCTTTAAGTGCTGTTCATCTGATAGGAACAGTTTTGTTGGTCTAGCTGGTCTTACACAGTTATTATTACTATGTACTGATATTATGGGTTGTCTTAGTGTTCAAATCTCACACATGAAAATGAATTGGGTTTTTGTCAGATAGTTTATTACACTGTCATGCACACATAAACATGCATATACTTTCCCTATTTTATCCATGGGATGTGAAGCAGATATTTACATTTCACACTGAGCTCAGAATGGAATCCCTGACATTTCCTACAGTAAAAGCACGAATGGCCACAGAAGGGGGTCCGTACGCAATGCATGACTCTAGACCCACCATCTGTGTCTCGTGTTTTTGGAGCCAAGATAACGTCAGGCTTTCGTACTGTAGTGTTAGTATCAGCACTGAGTAAAATGATGCACTCAATTGACTTGATTCAAATCTGTTCATCATTTTCACATTGAAAGACGGAAATTTGATTTTGTGATACGTTTTATTTATTTGGAAATTATGCACTCAGTTCAGTGCATCGCTCTTTTTTCAGTGTGTGCATGAACTCATGAACTCTTTTTTCTTGAAATGAAGTAAATGGCATGCAGAAGAAGCTGAAATGGATGGAGGTTCAGAATTCAGCTCATTCATTAGAGCAGCTAATAGAGTGACACATGGAATTGTTTAAGGCTATATTGTTGACTGGTTGTGGAAATGTATGTGTATGTGATTGAAAGAGCATTATTATGTGGCTAAACACTTTGAGTGGTATTGATTTGCATAATCCGCCTGAGCAAGCGTGTACAGTATGTACGTGCGGCTCCCCCATCTTTGGCAGCTAAAAGCATTGGAAAAAAAAACGTGTAGCCCTTGGTATCATACACACCCACGCATGTACACACAGATGAACACACGTAGACACACAGTAGTGCTGTTATACCGGCCCAGGTTGCCATGGTGACAGGGGCTCTGAATCTCCCCCATAACACACTGCTCTGTAGGAAGAGCAGAAGGGAAATGGATCTGCGTGAGTGTGTGTGCGCGCACGTGCTGGTGTGTGACGACCCAGGAGAGTAATGGTAGAGTAATGTTGGAGTCATTCAAATCCAATAGGGTTATATATCAGGGTCACTATCACTTTCAGTGATGTTGGATCAGACCGACATTCCGGCTGCCGGCTGGCTGGCTGGCCGGCTGGCTAACTATGGGCGGCAGATAAAGGACAGGCCAGTGTTTGATCAAGGCCTTAACTGGCAGCTGCACAACAAAACAGCACATCACCATTTATGAATCACTCACAGCTGATACTACATAATTACCTGCTAGTTTATGGCAAAGGATTTGTGTATGCATCTGTGTGTGCAGAGAAAAGGGGAGAAAGAGAAAGTATAATGGGAAAGACAGCAGATTGAACATTAACACAGTTTTTCTGATTTGTTTTAACATGCTTGCTGTCTGAAATGTACTTCTTTGAATTTGCACTGGAGCTATGAGGCTAATATAGCTAAAAAGATTTTAAACATCAATTAACATTGTAAACTGTATGATTAACAAATCATCACACACATGCCTAAAACCATGACAAGTTAAATAATCTTACGAAATGATTTGCTTGTGTGAAATATACTGTTATCTATAAGATAGAGATCACCCTTCATTAATATAATATCAAATCAAAACAACTGTTAAAGCATCACGATGTAGAATTTGGGGATTTAGAGGCCTCTCTGGTGGAAATATGTAATTGCATGCAATGTGCAGAAAAACATTTTGTAAGATCAGGTGTGCTTCGCGCTCCCACAGGTGGTTGTCTGACTTTTGTTAGTGCATTAATAGTATTTGAACAGAATTCAATCAATACTTGGTGAAGAATGTCTTCCAAGAATGTGAGTCAATTGTCTACTATTGTCATTATATCTTCATGAATATAATGTTGATTTTGCTTTTGGGACCTAAATACCAATCTGGACCTTCTTTTTGAGCCTGTGCTTGTGATGTTAATATGTAAAAATGTATATTGTGATCCAAAAACCTCTGACTTTAAAATGATTATTTCAGGCTTTACAGGGAAAATATGCTCACCATATTTTAATATGTTTTTCCATAAGGCTACTTCTTTCAGTTTTACCAAAAAAAAAAAACATTCTTCAGTATGTAGAGCATCCAGCCTTTACCATTATTATGGTTTCAGAAAAAATCTGAATCTTTCAAAGAAATCTGCAGGAATGCTTTTGCACACCTTTAAAGTTCAGTCTTAGAAATTGGTTGTATTTTCTGCCTCTCATGATCCAAAAAATCCCAAGTACATTTAGTGATGTTGAGGACTGGACTCAGGGGTGCACAGTTCATTGTTCTGAGAACACCAGCAGCTTTGTTATCTGTTTCTTTTTCTCAGTAATGGCTACTTGACAGCTATACATCTTTTCAGACTCATAGTGCTGTCTCATAGAGTTGTCTTTTCATGGTGAGGAAAGATGGAAAGAAAAACCTGTGGATTTTTTCAGGTCTGCAATGAAAGTTGTGCTAGATCTTTTCTTTTTTCTCAAAGATTAAAGTATTGTTTCATTAAGTATTGTTTCAAGTATTGTTTTTCTGATTTGGTCAGTTTTGGTGGTTTACTGGGTCTTGCACTGACTTTCTAAATAATGTTTCCAACTCCAGTTTTGGAAAACCCTAGTTTTTGTTTGTTTTTCCACTCACTCCCTCCTTCTGCAAGAGGATTGTCTTACACATTTCTTTAGAAAGATCTCATTAAAAAAAGAACAACTTGTACTTAATGGCTTTATTTGGCTTGAAATTAAATAAAGAAATAAATAAACTTTTGCAGTGTAAAAGTTCAAAATTTCAGGTGGTTACTGTTTTGGCTGTGCAGAGCTCTTTTTTCCAGTTTGTTACATAATTTTTTTTAATTTTAGATGAATTAACAATAGGATTTGAGGAAAGCATGTGATGGCTTATGCAATTTGCACAATGTGAAAGCTTCCAGAACTTGCTTGCCTTGCAGCTCCAGTGCAAAGCTAATGAAGCAAACATCTTTGTTTAGGTTAAGAGGAAAACTTTTGACTTTGACCAAAATAACAATACACTGAAAAAAGTGTGACTCCGAAATTCCTTGATTCAAATGTGTGCATTAATCCCACATCAATGATATCACACAGTTATTGTCATTCATTTGACTTCCTTTTGGAATTATGTTGATATATTTTATTCATGTGGAACTAATGTACACATTTGAATCAAGTAAATATAAAGCAGCATTTTTAGAGTGCTTCTCAGCAACCTGTTAAAGTCCTAAATGTGGAATAAGAGATCAGAGAGATGTCAAACAAATACACACAGAGAGACAAGCAAAGAGAAATGGAGACAAAAATGAGACTGAGGGAAAAAAGATGTGTTGTGGAGAAGAGATATTTCTAGAAGCAGAAAGAGAAAGTGACAGAATTTCCTGGTGAAAATCCTGGCAGAGGAATGAAGATTGCCCTGTAGCGGCACCTCAGAATTTCCTCCACTTGTTAAATGTGAGAAGTTCTGAGATACATTTTCAGAGCTTGTGGTTATTTGTGTCTGTATATTTAAAGCAATTGAAAGTCATAATTGAATAGTATCTTCACAAACTTGTCATGTCAAGTTGTTCAGTTTTCTCAAATAGACTAGAATGTGGATTCTGAATGATATACTGTTTTATGTAAAATGGGGCTAGCTACAAACACCAGTAGCAGACACCCAAGTGAAGCCAGACAGCAGTATGTGAAAGGTTGGAATTTTAATTTCATGTTCATGTTGAAATGCAAAGATAATTCATTTTCTCCCCGATAATTCAGTTTCCCCATGATGTGGTGCTATTAGGAATTAAGTAGTATTTTAATGTATTACTGAGAATGAGGAAACCCACACCAGCAGGAATGGATGAATGGTTGCAGTCACACATTTCCAGGCAAAATAGTTTTAAGTGAAAAGTTTATTATATATAGCTAGAATCAGTGTTACTCAGTTTAATGCCTGATTCAAAGGTAAAGTTGTTCATTCTAGTGAGGTTATAGGCTAAAGATTGCAAGGGCGGTAAGTATAGAACGAGTGTCTCAGCTTCTGAATCCAAAGATGTTTTAAGACTGACTTTTTTTCTTTCCAAAAGGGAAACAGTTTAATCTTAAATGGCTTTACATAACATTACAGCCCCAAACTAGACAATGTTTGGTCATTTTATACTTTGCCAGGGCCTTTGTTTCCACACATTTGGGTTTGTTGTATGGTTTTTCCTGATTACCTGATAGACTAAACCTACCATAAACACTAGGATTGTCCTGTGTTGCTGTTTGCACAACTAAGCTTGAGAAGGTGGCTTTGGAAGTGGGAAATAATAGCAAATAATTGATTGCAACTTCTATGAACTCTAGAGCCCAATCACATTTCTTATTTTTACCCCTTCCCCCTTGTTTTTGAGTGTCACTTTGAGTTACAAGAGGTAGTGGTTGAAATCTTCCCTACAAAATGGAACAAGCCTCAAATAAAAAAGAACATTACTTCATTAACAGGCTACTAGTAGCGTTCTGTCCCAGCCGGTCTGCAGTAATAGCAGGGGAGGGTAAATTTCAGCAATCTCACTGCTGGGCTTTAGTTACATTTTGGGAATCACATGCCTTCAATGAGTGGGGATACAACAACTATGCATCATCATCCACCCCTAATTTGGTGATGTGAAGCTGAAGTCATCTATTTGCTGGCATTTTCCTGTGGAACAGGGAATTTATCTAGCTAGTTACCAAGACATTAGTGTAATACTATTTTTTAGTGTAATACTTTTTTTAATGCTTGTTGTGAAGAAAAGGGTCATAATACATTGAAACAACATTAAACTAAGATAATACAATGGTTATTATAATTTTTTTAACAGAGAAAAGACTTCTTTGGTTGCTTGTGTAGCCATCTTGCGTTTTTTTTTGTCTATTTGGAGAGCCATGTAGCTCTAACATTTTGCCCTACCCCTTTATTACAACAAAAATCGGTATTCCCAACCCCTAGACATAAACTCACAAAACAGAGGCATAAGGGCTAAAGTGGTAGGGGCAGATGGGATTGGGTTTAGAACATGACAAAATATTTGAATGGAAACACAAGGGTTTTTGCATTCATGCAAGTATGAGCTTTGCAGAGTTTTCAGTTTCTATAAGAATTGAGGGATTAATTATGACAGCAGTTAAATGATATGTATGTCCTGTACGTACATTATATTTAATGCATTAAATATTTGTGGTATTTGCGTCTATTATCAGTAATTCTGTCACTGACTCATCTGACTGGCATATTAACTAGTCTCTATCTATCTGAAGCCTTTGTGAGTCACACTGCTGATACACTGTTTGAGTAAGTGGGAGAGCTTGCGCTGCTTAGAAACTCTCCTACTAGAGGTAATAATAGATGCAATGCATCAGGTGTCCATTTGTCATGAGAGGGGCTGTAAACGAGGGTTTTCTCACTTCCTCCCTCTCCACTGCACACACACTCCACACACATGCACACACACACACGCACGTTGGGCTGACGACTACATTCCCAGCTACACTTTAGTACACACCACCTCATACCACTGCTAAATATGAGAGAGAGCAAAAGAGAGAGGGAGGGAGGGAATGGAGGGAAATAGAGACGAGAGAGAGAGAGAATGAAAGAGAAAGAGAGAGAGCCAGGACAGCGAGAGACAGAGAGTAGAGAGACAGAGAGAGAGAGAGAGAGAGAGAGAGGGAGAAGAGAGAGAGTGAGACAGGCGAAACAAAAAAAGAGAGACAAGAGAAAGAGAGAGAGAGAAGAGAGGCACGAAAGAGAAAGAAAGGGAGAAAAGACAGGGAGAGACAGGAGGAAAAAGAGAATAGGGACATGCAGGAGAGACAGAGAGGAGGAAGAGTGAGAAAGACATAAGAGAGAAAGAGAGATGATGAGAGAAGGAAAAAGAGTGAGATGGGAGAGAGAGAAAGAGGTGAGGAGATGTGCCTCTGCCTGCAGCAGCTAAATTTAACCCCCAGTCTGCAAATGTAGCACAAGTTCTGCAATTTGACCCCCCCAATAAGGCCCCCCCCTCCAATCTCTCTCCCTGAACTGAGTTCAGGTTCCATGTCAGTGTGGTGGGTATGAGAGAGAGATAGAGAGAGAGAGAGAGAGAGAGAGGGAGAGAGGGAGAGAGAGAGAGAGAGAGAGAGAGAGAGAGAGAGAGAGAGAGAGAGAGAGAGAGAGAGACAGTGGAGGAATGTGGGTTGGGGGCTTGAGGTTAGCAGAGTAATTTGCCGTTCTCTGACACACACTTAGAACTTTTTGGACGCGCGCTCTCACACACACCCTTGTGTGACTGACACACATCTCACGTTTGGAGCAGACTAGGACTTTCTAGGTGTGACGTGTGGCTGCCGTGGCAAGGAAAGAGTGCCATGGAGACAAATGAACGGATTCATAGGACCGTAACGGTAAGAAGGAACCGGAAAGCCTCCACTAATATGAAAGCGTGTGCTTTTATTTTTATAAATTTATGTGGAATTGAGCAGAATTATCGCACTCAAGTACACATTTGAAAAGTTTTTGTGGTCTATTTATTTTCCTCCTCTCTGCCACTCTCTTTCTCTGGTGGTGTGATTCCATTTTGGGCTGGGCAGCTGCATAGGCCCTGTGGGTTTAAATTAGACCTCCAGCACTGAACAGGGACCCCTCTGCTACCACTTGCCCAGACACAGTGTTCTTTCTGTAGGCCACTGGCCCTCTGAACACCCCTGGCTCACTGGAGTGTGATTTTTAATCCAAATCAGTCTCAGGCTGCTGTCTGTGTAATTACCTATAATTAAGTTATTCTAGATTTGATTGGAAAGTAATGCAGTGGGATGTAAATTACTGCAATTGAGATTTATTTGAGGGAAAATAGGGCTTCCATGTGCATGTTTCTGTGATAACATAGTTTTTAAAAAAGCATTTGGTAGTTAAAACAGTGTATGAGTGATAATTGAAATAGAAAAAAGATGAATCATGCAAAATCCAGAGGAGCAGCGCTTGGCTTGACATAAATGAAGATGTGTCATCTAAGCTTGTGTTTGTAACATGATGATTTTCTGATCAGCTTCAGACTGTATTAGCTGCCCCTGTTAACCCTTCCAAGTGGAGTTATTATTACTGCTACTCAAAAGCAAATGCAATGCACATAAGCAATGACATAATTAATTAGTCAGTTACATAATGATTATATTCACATTAGATTTATATTCCCTGTCAACAGGTTTGAAAGTGCATGTCTGCATTTTTTCAGTTTTAACTGTCAAAAAATAAGAACACAATGAAAGATATCTCCTCTTCTCTATAAAAGCACAAAAGTGTTATCAATTAAAGTTTAGAATCTGCAATTTCAAAAGAATTTTTCCACTTGTTTCAATGAGGTACAAGTGAGGAATTCGTATTGTTTATTGATACCATGCTTTTGTTTTGGTGGTAATAATTTCAACATCTGAGGATTTTAAATATCACCTTCTCGTTAATCTATGCCCTCACTCTACTGTAACCCTGTTATTAATGTGCAAATAATATAAATGCTGAAGAGACAAAATCCATTAAAACCGGACTGCTTAACTGGCGGACTTGATAAGTGGACTTCTGTGTTTTGGACGTTTTTGTTGTTTTGGCTCTTTGCACTTGAATCAGTGCTGTGACAATGAGACTTACAGAAAAGCAGCTTATGTAGGTTCACGGTGTGACAGATTGTCATTTATAACCAGTGTTAAAAACTAGTATGTCCTGCTAGAGTCGACTCCTAAACTACACATTTTTTTTTATTTCACACACTTTCCAAAACCGCTCTGTAACTGTAACCTTTTTTGCACGCCATTTCATGTGAGTTTCTGATGTTGACCAAATGAAAAATGAAGGGTTTCCAGCATAATGGGTCAGTCCTTAGTGCTTTCCTGACTATCCATTGGACGGTATCACATGAAATGTAGACAGACATATGAATCAACAAACAACACATGGTGAGAGGCGGATGACGTGTTTCTCACTCTCTCTTCATAGCCTCATTACTCTGGATGTAAGTCACGTATGAGATTATGATTTAGGCATGCAGTATGCTTAAAGCTAAACCAGTGACTATAGACTTCCCCATTTGGTGTTTGGACTGTTATGTTGTTTTGGCTCTTTGCACTGTGGATTTGAATTGGTGCTGACAGTATTAGTTACAGATAAGCAGCTTTCATTTACATCACGCATCTTTTTACTATTGTCAGATTAACTATACAGGAATCGTAGCATATTTTGTTCCTGTTCACCCCCAGATTTTCATGATTAATAGGAAACTTTGGTGATGATTTGTGTTAATAGGACAGGTCATATAGCGATGGACACTGTCCAGGAGGACTGCTGTCTATTTTGCTGGGGCTGGTATGAGACAGTTCTGGCTTCAGTTGACTTTGTCCAGCAAAAACTGATGCAGAATGGCAAGTGATTGATTCTGAGCTACAGCATGCAGAGCTTAGAGCCTGTGGCGGATGATAAATTGCATAATCAGTTTGTGACACGAAACACCTCTGTCATCAGTCTCTCTCTCTCTCTCTCTCTCTCTCTCTCTCGCTTGCTTGTTTGTTCACTCGGTCTCTCTCTCTCTCTCTCTCTCTCTCTCTCTCTCGCTTGCTTGTTTGTTCACTCGGTCTCTCTCTCTCTCTCTCTCTCTCTCTCTCGCTTGCTTGTTTGTTCACTCAGTCTCTCTCTCTCTCTCTCTCTCTGTCCAGGTATTCCTCAAATAGTGCTGGTAAATATAATCTTTTTCATAATTGCAGCAGAGATTTCCCAAGGTCATTCCATTTCAGAACACTTGTCTTTTATGTTTTCAGCGTTTTGGCCTCAATGCACACAAAGCCGAGTTTTCTCTGGAGTGACAGCTCGTTGTATATTTGAGCGAAATCTCACTGATGATTCATATCTGAAAAGACGGTGTTTAGTGAATCAAATTAGCACTGCAATATTTGAGTTCCTGCCTCCCTCAAAAGGACTCACAGATCTGCCATGACAGTAAAAAAAGAATGTTTAAATTATAATCACATAAATTGTTGCTCTTGCTAATCGCAACGTCTCATGCTTGTCACATTGAAATGGCAGCTGTCACACAAACGTTTAACACACTGTCACAAGTCTCCTAAAAGCAGGCTGGCTTGTCATGTCTCTTTAGTGCATGCAGGCCTATATAAACAGCAGGCACCTCCAGTTCTTTTCCTTAAAGGGGAGTTCCACTGATTCCACTATTTAGACATTTCTGTATAATTCAGTGGTTAAGATGTAAATAAAATTATTGAGAACTGTTTGATGTAAAATGCTTATTTCTAGTGAAAAATACAGAGCAGGAGTTGTTCATAGTGGTAGTGATAGGAACCAGATGTCTGAACTGTTTAATATCTCTGAAAGCACCTGACAGAAACTTATTTCACAAAATGGTTATGAATATGTCACCTGATGATGCCTAAAACATAGTTATTGAAAGCTTTTGTGGTAGAAAGATGCATACAGAGTGTAATAAAAGAGAACTTTTTTTTGTTCAGATTAACGTTAGTTTACCATTATCACCATGACATATAAATGCTCAGAAGTCATGTGTAGGTTCACTGGTCATTTATGATGGCAAATAAATTGGCTATATTTGTGTTATAAACATCCAAAGCCCTTTAAATGTTTTTTTTTTTCCCACAAAGCAGGATGATACCCTAAGTCCAAAAATAAGTTTAGTCTAATGAGAATGTACCTCAGCTCTTTTTCTTATTGGACAGGCTAGACTTTAGGATTAAATTATCTGGCTAAAGTGAGAAATCCTTCTTTGTGAAATACCCCCCATGAATTGTTCAAGCTGGATTTCTCAGTTCGTCGAATAACTTAAGCCGAAGGTTATGACTGGACAATTTGGCTTAGGTTGTTTGGTTAAGTTAAACCCCTTGCTTTCTTAAAAACTTTAACTTACAGTGGAACACAATTGCTATGCATAGAAAACGACGCATTTTGAAGATGTAATTTTCTATAATGACAGGGAGTCCACCATACATTTCAATTAAACAAAATTAGTATTTTTATAAGCTTACTGTTGTGTTGTTGCAACCATGATGTTTCAGGCAAATGAATTCAATGTAGCACAGAAGGCCTTGAATAGATATAGTAAAAGCTGTAATATAATACTGTAAAATCTAAAACTTCCAATATGTTCAAGTAGATACTGTATCTTCATGTTGCCAGACAATGCCTTATAGTAAATTAAGAATTACTGTGGATTTGTTATTCTGATCAGTTGCTTCTGCTCCAGTGAAACTGGACATCTTTATTATCAAATTGCCAGGAAATTAGTGTACATGAATCACTATCTTTAAGTGTACATTGTAACATAGTAATGAGAAACAATGTTAAAAGCTATACAGAGTGGTTAGTTCTTGAACATTTAAATTTTAAATAATCTGGAAGCAGTGTTAAATATTTACTAGGTGTTATATGCATAAGGCAGCTAAAGTTTTTTTCAGAGATATTTTTAGAATTATAAAAACTCCAAAGGAAATGTTTGAAAATCAAAACATTCTTACACAGTTTTAAATCATGCATTGTATTTGTAGGTGTAATGCTTACAATACAGTAATGACTTCTGAGGTTTAAGCTAAGCTTTTGAGGTTTAGGCAATACATCGTGAAAGACAAGAAATAAAAGCAAAGAAGTTTCAAACACTTTAGCAAAAGAGTTTTAATTTCACTAATTCTTTCCACCAAAAATAGGACTTTTCCTATGTGTATAGAACCATGGAACTGTTCCAATATCAGGTTCAAGCTCAGCTTTGCCAATGTTTATCAGACTATTGTGAATGTGGTTTGGTTCCAGACAGTCTGTAAAGCATTTCACAGCCCATCTTGCTGAATTGTATAATGTTTGTCCCTGTGTTTGAATGCATAGCAGGTGATCAGCTGAGCCATGAGCTGATTGTGATCAGCTGGTGATTTGAGCTTTTGGCCTGAGTCTGACTTTGTGGCCTGCTTGAACTAGCACTATACACAATTTTGTGTAATTGTTCTGCAGTCACAGCTGCTGACCAAAAAGCGTGCTTAGGGGCAACAGGTTTATAATTTAATGTAGTCCTGCTGTCATACTCTTCTTTGAATCTGAACAAATGGGCTGCAGGTCAGATATTGTCTAAGTTATCTAATGTAATCATGTTTGTTTTTGTATGTGCTAAAGTAGAAATGCAGTAACAGCACTCAGCAGAATTATGTAGTTCTTATGAAAAAATGGGTAGAAAGGTTGTAACAAATCTGGGTTTTGTTTCCCAAAAGCTTAAATGTGTAACTGTGTTGGTAAGTTCTGTCAGAAGAACTGTCATTAGACGAGCAAGTGTTTCCTAAAACCTCAGGTCTAACAAACATTCGCAACCAGCATCAGAGAGCCAGGTGGTGTGAATGACAGCTGCGGGGCTGTAGTTAGCAGCTTACTTTCCTGTTAGTTCCTGATGAAGACTTTATCAATTCCAGAAGTTTGAATCAAACACCTTGTAAAGTTAAAATAATAACTTCTCCATCAGTTCTCTTACTTAGGACAATGTTGTTATAAAAAGTTTTGAAAGTGCTAAATATACATTTATTATTCAAGGTCATTTTATTTTCATCATAGAAGGATAAATAGCCTGTAATTCAACAACTGACTGGCTCCAAAGTCAGGATTGCTGAACAGTTATTCTGTTAAGAGCTGTGATTTACTCAATATTCACACATTTAACGAAAGTAGAGAATAATATGGTAGAGAAATGAACTTCCAACTTTTTTCTAGAAGAAGCTTCTTAGGTGTTATTTACCCTGAAATGTGCTGTGTTGCCGTATAGTGAACCAGCTTTGTATAGAAAATCACAGAAGGAAAAACAAAACTGGAGCAAATTTAAATTAAAGTCATCGTGGTCACATCATAAGTCATGTTACCTTTATATATGAACCTTTATGATACATAGATCATATTAGTGGCAACAGGTAAAACAGAATAAAGGTAAAAGAGGTTACAATGTTTTATTATTTATATTTCATTCATTTTTAGGTTGTCTTAAATTCTAATACGCAGTAGATTATATGGAACTGAACGTAGATGTTTAACCCTGTCTGTTTAATTCAAAGTGTTAAAAAGAGGTTAGAAAGCAGTCATGTAAAATGATGTATGAATCTTTTGATCTTTTGAAATCCACAAAAATGCCATTAGTGGAAGACAAAAATAAAAGACTGGCGACCTGTCCAGGGTGTATCCTGCCTTCCGCCCGAAGACTGCTGGGATAGGCTCCAGCACCCCCCCGCGACCCTGACGGAGAAGCGGCTTAGAAAATGGATGGATGGATGGATGGATGGATGGATGGATGGATGGATGGATGGATGGATGGATGGAAAAATAAAAGACAAGAAAAATGTTGGACGTAGGACCTTTAACTCTTATCCACCGCTGTATTGATATGCTCTGTGCACCTATTTAAAATAATTCCGTGGTAACATAAAACTGAGAGGAAATGGTTCAAATCCCAGATTCAATCCTGACTCAACTTTCACAGAAATAGAAGGCCAGGTGTTATGGTTGCTGGGCTGTGGCCCTCACGTGCTCACCTACTGGGGTGTTTGTGTATGTGTGTGTGAGGTTTTACAGAGCTTATCTTATCAGCTCTCCCACGCAGTCACTCTCATTCTTTCTCTAGCTTTAATTTCTTCCTTCTCTCTCTCTCTCTTTCTCCTTCTCTCATTCTAGCGCTGCTGGGTTCCTGGCAGGTTTGAGTGTTGAAGTGAAGTGTTAAGTCTGTTTTTTGCAGGGACTGACTAATTTAAATAGCACTCTTAGGGAGAAAATAGAACCGTGTAAACAAGAAAAACAAGGCTCTATCAGGAATGAACTACAATCATGCTGTTCAGAAAGATAAGTGGTGGGAAGATAGCATATTCATTTTGCCAATATGTTTTGTGTTATAACAAATACTCTGACTGTGCTGAAACATTTGATTGATGGGTTTGCATTGACAGATTGGCTGGTGATAGAACTGTATACTTTATTATCACTTTAAGCAAAAAAGGGATCAATAAACAAAAAGATTCTTTGGCTTGTAACAACAGAGATTTTGGCTCTAAATAGAACCATTATTGAGACTTTCTTTAAAGAACAACGCAACAGTTTCTCCAGAAGCAGCATTTAACCTTGCAAAGAACCATTTAAATTGTTCAGTATTTTTTCAACAAATCTTTTTAAGTTCTTTTGAAGTTGGAAGATTTATATTTACTATGAGTTAATATTTAGATAAAAAAAGACGTTATTCAAAAAGTCCTGTCCCTTTTCTCACATGGTGAGCAGTTAGATCCCATTGTTTAATTAAACATGTCCCAAAGTCTTAAGTAACCTTAAGAATCATCACTACAAAACCACATATTTTACAACTAATTTTATTGTGTTTAATATGATTTTAAATGTGTGCAGCTGTTCAAAGCTGTTTGCTAGTCGCATTCTATGAGTTCTGCTCAAAATTATACACACACATATACACACACATATACACACACAAACGTCAGAAAATGGTTTAGTTCTTTGTTTACAGCTTGCTCCTGAGAATGTCTGTATAGGCCAGAAGTCTAGAATTTTTATCTTTATATCTAATTTTACATTCATCTTTTCAATTGAGAATTCATTTAGACGGACAGACAAATTGACTTAATTTAATTTGAAAGTACCTGATCAACAACGTTAAGGATTTAAAAGCAGAGGCCTGTAAATGACCTTATCTGCCATTATTTTATGTTAGATTGGAAAATGTATTTGATGTCATGAATGAGGTTAATTTAAGTAAGTAATTAGATAAAATTATGTTAAACATTACTGTCCATCTGTCAGAGACCACATTCATTTAATTTCTGGTGAAAACAGCCATTGACCTCTTAAAACCCCAGGCTTATTACATACTAAGACTTATTATTCAGTAACTACAGGGACTTCGGTGCAAATGGGCTGAGCTGTTCTTAGGTTGTAGAAGTGTGTATTAGAACCTTGGACCCGCTAGTGGCTGTTTAAAGGGTTAACTACAAATTAATTTCAGTGTTAAATAGAAATAATTAAACATGATACACATTCTCTTGGTATGACAGTATTCACCCTTTATTACAGCTTTCATTCTTTTCAAGAAACTTGCTTTGAATTTTTCATAGACAGCTGCAGGATTATTTTTCGCACCCCTCCAAAAGTTCAGTCTCAGATGTACTGTTTTGATATTCTAGTGCAGTTTTTTTTCCTTTTTATCACTAATGGCTTCTTGTTGGCTACTTTTGACAATACTTACTTTACTTCCTTTCAGAGTCATAGCTTTGTGCTGTCTTATCACAGTGGAAGGATAGACAGAAACACCAGTTTTTTCAGATCTTAAGTAAGAGTGGAGTTTGATTTTCTCCTCTCTCTAAAAGATGAAAGGTTTAAGTACAGTTTTTCTGATGGGGGCAGTTTTGGTGGTCTACCAGGTCTTGCACAGTTTGTTATGAGGCCCTTTTTTGTATATTGAGAGTTTATAAAGAGACCTTTATTATATTTGAGGAGGTTAGTGTCTGTTTGTAGGGAACAGACTATCAATTATGCCTTTAGGAGCAGCATTTGTTTTAAGGATTTAACTGATTGGTTTTAAGATTGGAAGGATGGAAGAGTTATGAAGAGTAGGAAGTAAAGCATAGAAACATTAAATGTATTTAATATTTGATATTATATGTAGTTGATGAAGCTTTTAGATAATTGTTGAATAAATGTTTCCTGCTTCTTTGACACTTACTGACCATTTTGACTGGACTGTGTCTGACTTTTGCACAGTACTGTCCTGCCTTTTATACAGTTGTATGCAAAAATTTGGGCCTCTGTGGTCAAATGACATGTTACATGTGTTGATTTTCTAAGTGAAAACAAGTTAACATCTTCTACAGAGAACATATAGAGTTACTGTTTATTTACTGGATCTAACATATTAGGAAAAAAAACATTAAATTTGGCTTGTGTGCACTTATGCCAGATTTGTTATTTTATGGTTTCCAATGTATTATGCTCAGCATATAAATAGAAATTGTGCACCAACATTTTCAGAAAGAGTTCCCTGTAGAGAATGTGATAGTATGTGCATATGACTGTATAATGTATAATGTTATGTGAACTGTATTGATGTAATGTATTACCTAATATTATAAATTTCACTAGATGGAGTACTAAAGGAAAACCAGAGAGTTATTAACATGACTTTAGTAAGTGGTGTGTGTGTGGCTATGAATAATTTAACATCAATTCGCATGGCATATGTGAAGGCAAATTCTCACCTCTATTTTAAGCCTCATCATGCACACATATACACACACTTTGATTCTCACAAACTTGCACATACACACACATTGAGTCATTCTTCGCAGCTGTCCACATGCCTGTCCGCACCTCCCACGGTTCAGAGTGTGTCTGACACCTGAAAAACAGTGAGAGGAAAAAAGGGAAAGAGAAGGAACAGGCTAGAAGAGAGGAGTGGGCGGCTTATATAAAGACACAATGGCACTCTGTAGTCTACTGTCGAAAACTGTTAGAGCCAGCTCTGAGAACACTGTGTATGTGTGTGAGAGACTAAGTAAAAGAGAGAGACAGAGAGTGTATAAGGAGAAAATGCTGGCCATATTTAATTCATGCAAGATAAGCTAATTGGTTTTTACTTCACATTCACATGGTCATTTTCTGCATCTAGGGTCACCATTATCAGTTACATTAGTTATCAAGGAATCCACTGATTATTCAGTCTTAGACATCATGTAACTGCTTTACACTATACTGTGTTCTTCAACTATCTTACTTATGTATTTAGTACATGAAATTAAAATTGTATAGTATAGGGAATAGGAACAGGACTTGAATTCTTACCCATTAGAAACAAAAGCTAACATGGAGAGAACAGTTTAAAATATGCATCATCATGATGCAAATTGCCAACTAATCATGGCCAATTATTTTTAAAGGTAATTTTTTAAATGGATGTTAATCAAGTATCTGTGACAGCCCTGATGCAATAGATTGCATTAATAAAACACTTACAAATACATATATATATATATATATATATATATATATATATACACTGTTGTCAGAAAGAACCTCATATCTCCAATTATTTGATTATTTGAGCGTTGCAGCTCAAATTTGTAGCTTTACATTGTGTGATAACTTCATAATGATTGGACCAATAGAAATCAGTCTTTCTGTCTTTACATATTATCCTGGTTTGGGATTTTAAGGGGTTAACGTTGAAAATAAAAAATGTTTTTGCCCTCTCCTGTAAAGTTACTATTGTGGAAATACTTGTTTTTCTTTGTACAGAGACATGCATAATACCAAATTTCTTTCATCTGGTATCACATGAATGCAGTGATTCATCAAAACATCAACAGAAGCTCATCAAGGCATGTCTGTGATTAATCAAGATGCTCACAGTGAACAAGAAACAATGTTTTGATTGATTAGAATCCCATCTGCATCTGCTCATTCTCTGATATCAACATTGCAATGGCTGATATGTTGGTAATGATGCATTGCACAGCCCAACTGCATAAATACAATCCCTAATATGTTGAAAAAAATACTTTATATACTAAACAGACATGTTAAGGTCTGCAGAAATGTACTATTTTTGAATTCATCGTTTTTGCAAGAGCCTAATCCAAAGCCTTGATGTCCAGTTTTATCACCTTTCTGCTTGTTGCTCTGCTCCAAACTTGCTTGATTTCTTGTTACACACCTTGTTTACTCCTGTTTACACTGTGCATCTGGGAGCTCATTAGTTATAGACAGTATTTGATTATAAAACACATTTTTTCTTGTGAGGGTCTGAGAGAGATTACATGACTGTTTATGAACCTCAGTGTTTAGAGTACATGGAACGTGCTGGGTTGAGGTCAGAGGCTTAGCTGAGGACACACATTCTGAGAGGCATACACTTTGCAACTGTGCTAAAGTTTGGAATCTGTTTTTTTTTTTCAATAATATAAAGCTAATTTGTTTCCAGGTACAGTATAAAATTATTTTAATAAGCTAGTTCTGCTAGGAAGTTAGGAAACTGTAAAAACAGAAATCTTAGATCCCTCAGACTAAATGTTATCCAGAGGACATCATATTTCAAAAATGATAATCAAATCTGAAGCCAAATCATTTGACAAAAATCACTGTAAATAGATGATTATAGTATATTATTCATCATTAATAATAGTTTTTATTGCTCCAAAGATACTTAAATATTGCATATCTTCTGTACATATTGTAGTGTACATATACAACAATTAGTTTTGCTGTCTAGTGTGTAGTATTTACATTCTATATTGTGTAAGTTTTTATAAAATATCAAAAATAATAAATGCCACATCTGATCCCAAACCATTGAACGGGAGTGGACAGAACTCAAAATCATCTCTCCTCTTTCTCTTTTCTCTCTCAGGGCTCAGCGGATTCCTATACCAGTCGCCCCTCAGACTCTGACGTGTCTCTAGAGGAAGATCCCGAGGCCCTGAGGAAAGAGGCTGATAGGCAGGCGCTGGCCACCCTAGAGAAAGCAAAGGTCTCTCTCTTTCTCTCTCTTTCTTTCTTTTTACATACTAAGGTTTATTATTAACTACAGAGATATCAATGCAAACGGCTTGAGTTATTCTTAGGTTATAGAAGTGTGTAATAAAATTTTGGCCTGGCTGGTGGGCCTTGGCCTTTTAAGGGGTAAAACATTTTCGAGAGCATTTTTGTGTTGCTCAGCATTTTAGGTATCCATTATTTTGCTCTTATTAAGCCTTATCATGCCAAAAGCAACTTCTCTAGCCAGCAACTACTAATTAATGGGCAGCCCATTGCTACATTATAAAGTAGTAATTAAGGTGAATGAATTTTTCATTCTTTTTAATGCTCTTATTACGCTTTACTGAGAACAAGTTAAGACAACAGGCAAAACGTAGACAGGGCCAAAGAAAAATAATCATTTAAATTTCTTTGAGGTTTGGTTCACATGCGTTATGCATGGTTGATATCATAATAATACATTAATAAATAAATAATATTAGCCAATCGAACTGTCTTAATTCAACTATGCATTTTGACTTTTGGAATGATTGGAATGATTAATAATTATTATTATATAAGTCAATTATTGGCTTAATAAGACTTAATCAAAGTGTTACTAGTGCTCTGGAAAATGCAGGATAATTCAGTTTAGTTATTGCTTTATAATATAGCTGTAACAGCCAGTTCATTATTAATTACAAGTTTGTTAAGCCTTAATAAGCGCAATGTGGAACATTATAATGTCCCCTTTCACCTCTGATTTTTCATTCCTGTTGTCCTTTCATTCCTTCCTTTCTCTTTCTCTCTGTCTACTGAACATCATTAGTGTCAAATCCAGGTGCGACATCTAGGTTGATGACTAGAATTGATATGGTTTCATGTGGAATTGAAGAAGAATTTTACTGATTTTTTTAAATGTCTGTGTAATTCAGTCACTGAGATATAAACAAAGTCTTTCAGAGTGGCTTGATGTGAAATGGTTCATTGTAGTGAAACATACCCGTTCAGATTTCATACAGTGCTAGTAATAGGAACCAGGGGTCATGATGTCTGCAGCACAAATATAGTGATTTTATTTACCATCCAAAACAACCTGTATATATGTATACTGATTATTTGTACATTGACCATGGTAACAATGTTAAAACAGAAAATATTGCTTTTTGGGACTGTTTTGCTTTGTGACACTCAACATGTACCTCTCTGCCATGAATATGTATCAAAAATGTGTTTTGAGCCACAAAAACTCAAAACTATAGTAAAACAATGTCTCAAACAAAAGGCCCTTTAAGTGGGGTGGATTCGTGACTATCATGGAACAGTATACAGACCAGAAGCACGTCACTGACAGTGCTAAACCCGCGCCTCACATTTAGCATTGGTCAGTTGTATTTGATCCTCCTTTAATATTCTGAAACACTCTGTTCTAATTAACAGCTCTAATTAGACAAAAAAAGACTGAGGCTGTCATATCTGAGAACTGTCATTTATCTCACTGCAAGGATCTCAGTTTATACATGAAATTAACTCTCTCCACCACAAAAAGGAAGAGGCGTTTTATTGATTTCAGTACCCGATCCAAGTGCTACTATGACCTGGAAATCAAGGCTGGTTTATTGTACTTTTCAGAATATACATTATTTTTCATAACATGATTTATTCCTTATTAGTATTTATTACCATTCTGACTGTCTCTCTGTGCCTCTGCTCTTTCTTCACAGACTAAACCAGTTGCGTTTGCTGTGAGGACTAATGTTGGTTACAATGCAGGCCCAAACGATGATGTTCCAGTGCAGGGCATGGCCATTTCATTTGAAGCCAAAGATTTCCTGCACATCAAAGAGGTCAGTTCTCCTTCTCATCTTTCACTGCCGTTTTCTAAATTGAATTGCGTTCACAGAGCCCTTTTTCAAATCATTTGTTTGTGTATTAGTCAGCTTACCACAGCCTAGAAACTATAATAAAATTAATACTAATGAAATAATATGGTCATTTTAATCTATGTGTGATTGTGGTTGAGGGACTGAATACTGAATTTGCACTCAAGTATTCTAAATGAAGTATTCTAAATGTTGATATACCATTGGTAATTTGAGTCGGGTGTGAACCATGCTGATTTAAGATGGCCTCAAATTAGCTCTGTAAGAACTGATTCAAAACACTGAACATAATTTATTATTCTCTGTTCAAGGCTAAAAGTACAGCAATATCAGACTGTTCATCTGTCTGTGTGTTTCTGCCAACAGAAATATAATAATGATTGGTGGATAGGGCGCCTGGTGAAGGAGGGCTGTGAAGTGGGTTTCATCCCCAGTCCAGTAAAGCTGGAGAGTACTCGTCAGCTGCAAGAGCAGAGGAGTAGACAGAACCGCCTCAGCTCCAGGTAACAATCAATCACAACACCAACACTTCAAGTCCACTGATTTTTCTAAAATTCTGCATAAATCAATCATGAACAGGCCATCAAAGTGTTTTGGTGTGAGATGATCCATTATAGGTAAACTTATAACTCAGACTCCTTAAAGTGATGGTGATAGGAACCAGGAGTCACAACATCAATAATGAAAATATAGCCATTTTAATTATTATCCAAATGACCAGTGAACATATATATGTGTCTTTGGAGTGTTTTAATGTAATGTTGATAATGGTAAGCCCTGTACCTTGCTAAATGAATGTAAAAATGAATGCATAAAAAGTGTGTCATGTAATGTATCTGTGACCATTTGATTTAATAAGCTGCTGAAATTATTTGGACATTTGGTTTAATATCACTGTCCTAAACAACTTTGACTTGCAACATTTCAATGGAATGGCACACTTTACATCAAAACATGTTTACATTGTAAAGATTAAAATGCAGTTTATGATGAAAATATATTTTTTAGAAGAATTCCCTTCAACGATTATCCAAGCACAAAGCACATACAATAATCCTGAGCTAGTTATCTTACACTATATCCAGATTACTACTATTATGACTACAACAAGATCACCATGTTCATGTTTTTAAAAAGCCATTTTCCACATTTTTACTGTCCGTCCTGTTGTCCATGATGTAATTAACGTTATTGTAATTTTCCAACCTTTACAAGACAGTAGTGCGTCCTGCTATGATGTATGGTTCGGAGACTGTGGCTCTGTCTAAAAGACAGGAGGCTGAGCTGGAGGTGGCGGAGATGAAGATGCTGAGATTTTCGTTGGGAGTGACAAGGATGGACAAGATTAGAAATGAGCAGATCAGAGGGACAGTGAAGGTGGAGCAGTTTGGAGATAAAGCCAGAGAGGCCAGGTTGAGATGGTTTGGACATGTGTTGAGGAGGAATAGTGGATATATTGGGCAAAGAATGTTGGAGATGGAGCTGCCAGGTAGAAGGAGAAGAGGTAGACCTCAGAGAAGGTTTATGGATGTAGTGAAGGTGGACATGGAGATGGTTGGTGTGAAAGTAAAGGAGGCAATGGATAGGGCAAGATGGAGGCAGATGATCCACTGTGGCGACCCCTAAAGGGAGCAGCCGAAAGAAAAAGAGTCATTTTCCAACCTCCCTTTTTCCCTTAGTTAAAAGGCTGTTTGTGTTGCTGTGTAAATGATCTTATTTCTGATTGGCTGCTCTGTATTGTGCCTTATTTAAAAAATCGTTGCTCAAATGTGCAGAACAAACTGTTCAGACTGACACAGTAAACAGAGCAAAGTACTTGATATATTGCCTGCAGTAACAATATTCCATATCATTTCAATGTGAATAGGCAGTCATATGTCATTACATTACTGATATTTATTTAATTATAAATTCAGCCAGTCATTTTAGAATCATCTATAGCTCCGTATATATTCTCTCTGTTTCTTCCTGTTATCAGTAAGTCTGGTGGGAGCTCCAGTCTGGATGTTGCCTCAGGAACCCGCAGGCCTACCCCACCTGGAACAGGTATACTCAAACAGGAAATGACGGTGCTTTTTAGTTTGTTATGCTGCTATGGAGATATGATATGGACCCTCCTCCTTTCCCAACAACCATACAGTTCACCACATGACCAGAATACAAAATGTACAGCTTCCTCAAAATCAATCCTGGGGAGTCCGACCCTTTTTCAGCCCACTCCACCCTCATCTTTCCCTTATCCTCTGTCTTGTTCTTTGCCTTCCTCTATCTACATTTACAGTCCCTGGTTTCTCTTTTTTTTGCCTTTCTACCATCCCTTTTAATTCACATGGTTTCTGTCTCGCAGTGATATATCATATCTGTCATAGCATTTTCATGATTCTGCAAGCTTGTTTTTGTCTCACTGAGTGCAACATTTCCTCCATTAGTTTGTAGCTTTCAATCTCCACCTCTGATTTCTCTGAGTCAGAGACTGCTCATAGTGTACATCATGTTGCTCTTCTTTCCCTCTCTTTTCTTCTGCCTACACTTCTTTCTGTCTCTCTTCCCCTTTTCTCTTCTGTCTCTTTCTCTTTACCCCCCACGCCACCCACCCACCCTCACAATTCCAAATTGGTTCGGCCCCCTGTATAGCTGATATGTCCTCAGCGCTTTATGATGACTCATCGGATTTGGAAGCTGAGGAGGCGGAACCTGTTGACATGCGTGACCGCAAGGGCGTGGCCGGCAGTGTCACTTCCCCTCAGGGCAACATACCCCGTCTGCCCTTCTTTAAGAAGGTAACCATGGTGATAACCTTCGCCCAAGCGTGCATCAGGAAATGCCCACACTAATGCCCAGTCAACTCTTAACTAAGTGCCTTGTTTGCATATGCGGCCGTCAGAACTGTATGTTTTCCTGCCATCGTGATAGTGTTTTGCTGATGCACCAATTTCTCATGTGTCCAGTTTTTTACCTACACTGACCTTAACACACTGTGGCTGTTTGCATCACAGTGCCTGACATTTGAACATGTTAATATGACAAGGATTGAAGTTTCTGAACAGCTGGTTTAACATTGATGTGTCTGTAAGCTGGGAGGGCACTGAGCAATACACAGTAGGACATCTATAGGCTAATAACTTAGACTTTTAAAGGTTTTGAAACTTTTGTCTATCTGTAGTTATTTAACAGACAAATTTAAGCTGTTGTCACTTAACTATAGCATTGTGTAATTTGACATTTTAACTTGAAGTAACTACTGTATGTACCTCATCACATTTGATTAAGTTTATAATACTGATTATATAAACATTTTTTCACTTAAGAGGTTGTATTTTACTGATTTTCAAAGCAATTAATTTTGCATTATGCTAATGCTGTGTTCCTTAATTTAAAATATCCAGGGGCTGAAAAAATGTACAATATATTAATAATTTGATCATATTAATTAAACTTACATTTAACAGTAGAATTACTGTGCCCCAGTCAAGCTACAAGTTTACTTGTTGAATTTAAAAAACACCTAAAATTTAGGAAAAAATGGGAAAGCATTTATGTGACTTGCCCAAATGTTATTACACATTTTATATTTTCAACTAAAAAGGAAATAAAATCTTCAAATTGTATGCTAAAATTTGCAGAAAAATGCCACATTTCAGTTACCCATGGAGGCCATGTTAATTTAGTTTCACTTAGAAAATTGACATACATAATAATAAATGACAAAAACATAATTTGCCTGGGCATGTTCCAACTTTTGTAAATTACTGTATACACAGATAATGTCAAAATATTGTTAATGCAAAACTTAAAAATGAAATTGAATTTTATGTGTAAAGTAAAAAAACAATAAAATACATCTGAAGAACAACAACAAAAAATATATACTAAATAAAATACATGAAATAAAAATGTTAAAAACTAAAAATATTGTTTCATTTTCTGAAAGCAAGTGTAAAAATACATTTAAATATACTAACAGAAGAGACATTGCTAATATTTAGGGATGGACTGTTTCACAGCTGCAACCACAAAAGCATGGTCATTTTTAAGCTTCAGCCGAGACTCAGGAGTAGCCAAATAAAGGTGGAACAGGTTCACAATATAGGAAATTGCTAGCCCATTAAGAGCCTTATAAACAAATAAAACTTCCTTAAATTGGATCATGTAATGGACAGGAAGCCAGTGAAGAGAGGCTAAACAGGGGCAATATGGTCCCTTTTCTTGGTGCCCTTAAGCAATCTAGCAGCCACATTCTGTATTAACTGAATTTTCAGTACAAACAACACACCTGGATTAAGTGATAACAGCTGACTGCAAGAAATTAAGCAATCATAACTTTTCATTTAAGTGTATTTTTTAAGTTTGTAACTATTTTTTGGCTAAATCAGTCCCTCCTAGCCTTCTAAAACATATTAACAGCTTGTCGATAACCTCATGTGCTTTGTGCTTCTGTTTGTTTGTTTGTTTGTTTGTGTTTGCTTGCTCTCTCTCTCTCGTGTGTGTGCGGAATGCTAGGTGGCCCAGCCAAACAGAAACAGAAGTCGGTGAGTCATCAACAGCAGCAAACTTTCAACATTTAAACCTCCTCCACATCTCTTTGTGCTTTTCTTTTAGTGTTTTCTCAGTTCTTGTTATTGGCGGATAACAAGAGATCAGAATCTTGGAGCGTTACCTAGTTGGTGATGCTTTGTTGCTGTCCACCGATATTGTCTTGTCATTGTGGCGAGGACACCCATTTCAAATTTCCTTTCACTAGATGTCCCAAACTTAACCAACCCACATTCTTATGTTGATGCCAAACGTTCTTCACCCCCTTCCCCATACACACCTACAGAGAATCAATCAGTTAGCCTACAGCTTTATATGACTCATATTTTATACACTAAAAATAACAGATAACTGAAAAGCTGCCCTCTCATTGTCTGAGGGAGGCTTGCTGAGCACACCCTCTGTCATTGTCTGGCCTTGGAGATATTTTGATACAGAAACAAGGACTAAATTCAGCTTCCCTGTCATCATGTTTTTTATGATGCAGACTCCATTTATAACAGTGTCATGAAGCATCATTCCCAAGCAAAGGAATACTGAAATATTACTTAACAGTTCTCTGTCTGTGTTTACAGAATTGCTTGCTTTTGATTAAAATTATCAAACATACCTTAAGTTATTATAGATATTATATTTTGATAAACCAATTCTATTAAGAAAATATGTGTAAACAACAGGATCAGTAGAAATGTCTAGGACTGCTAAAAGATGCGCATAACTAGGCCCTTGACTTATACATTGTATTACTTGTGTAAATGGAGCTAATTTTAGTTAAGAAGTTAATTAAGAACCATTATGTCAATGCAGTATGATTTACTTCATAAAACATGTTGTCCATTAGTTAAGCCGACAGCCGTTATTTTACGCCATTGTTGGCTTTCACAATCATAATAAACAGAACAGGAATGGGTCTATAGTTTGAGGCAAATACTCTATGTTAAAATAAAGCCGAAAACCCTTTTGTTGAGATGTGTGAGGGTCCTAACTTCTAATTTGATGCTATAATATTATAGGGCAGCAGTAAGGGATGTTTGTTTATGGAGCGTTATCTGTTTCTGCCATTAGCTGGGATCCACCAAGCATTGCCAGCTAGGAAGCTAGGAATCAACCAATTTGGCCATTTTAGGCTTGTAATTTAATAGTTGCATACAATAAACCAAAACGTCAGTTTTATTATTATTTGCAATTATTTATACATGAATTGTCCAGTAATATTTCATGATTATGACAGACCATATTGATACTTTAGTATATGAACTATTCTACAAGTATAGCGCATTAGGCACAGCATTTAATATAACCTATACATGCATTATAATGCTGAGTATGGATGATTTATACAGTGTGCTGCCACTATGAGGTCAACAACAATGTATTGTAGGCTGCCTTGGTAGAATTTTAGATGACTTTGGAGTTAAATGTAGGACAGGTATACAGAAACTTTTCTATGTTTATGTTATATAAGGTGAGAGGAAAAAGTCTAGAGCACAAGAGAACGATGTGTTCTCTTTACTGCACTTCACTGAAATACTGCAGATAAATTTGTTTGGAACAACCTCTTCACACCTGAGGAATACTCGCCCCCAATGAACACAGAAATACAACAAACACAGTTCAGGATGAGACCAACTCATCCTGACAGTATGTTTGATTGCATTATAGCGTGTGACACATTGTGCATCCCACACACAGCACCACCTGCCACATACGTACACCTGTCCGGCATCATTATCCCAGGAGCATATGTGGGTTGTTGCTGTGTGCATGCCCAAAGAAATTTGAGATTTTAGGTGATACTGAAGAGCACTGTTTCCGGTTCTTGTCAGCTGGAAATGCCAGTCAGCTGTTATATAACAGGACATTTGAGTGGGAGGGGATTCTTGTGAACTCTCAGTTTTTCCGATCAGTATCACTTTCTCCCTGCCTTAATTCAGTTTGCTTTAGGACTGCTTTACTGGCATGAACGTCACATGTTACATTTAGGGTTGTCACAATTATTTGATTCAACTTGATTACTGCAAAAAAAAGATAAACAGTTCTTCTTGATGAGTCAGCATTAAAGTATTGGATATGAGGCCCAGTTTATCTTTTTCCAGTAAAGTGTTTGCAAAGTTTGCAACCTCTGCATGGTTAGTTATAGTTCAGTCAAGTCCATTTTTATTGCTGAGCCTTTTTTGGCCTTTTTTATTATTTGAACTCTTTTTTTATTGATGAAAACTCTGATAAGTAGTCATTAAAATAATTGGCAGATTACTCCAGGGATTCAGGAAGGTGTTTTGAGTTGGGAGTTCTGGAATGTTAATCAGTAAACATGATTGCTTTTGTTGGAACTTGCTTTTGTTGGAACAAAACCTTGTATCTCCAAATTGGTCCAACTCTGGACAGACATTAAAGGAACTAGATTTTTTTTTTCATTTTAGACCTTTTCATTTGTTCAATCAACTGGCATTTTCAAATTCTGTAAAAGAGTGCGCAACAACAAACAACATCATGTTTTGTGAATGATTTACATTTAACAGAGCTTGTCATAATGTTCTATGATTGTCAGGAGACAACAAATATGACTGACATGTCAGCTGATGCACATCCTGTTTTTCAAAGAAATTTTAAAAAATTAGCTGAGTGGCAACCAATCAGATTTCCGATATGTGGCACAGAAACTGATTGTGTCATGTCAACAGTAAAGTTTGGAAAATAATAAAGTGATCAAAACATAGAACAGTAGTATTATAGGGATGCACTGATCATTCATTTTTATGGTTGATTCAGTTTTCTTTACAGTCAAAATGCAAGCACGTTTCCAATACTTTCAGTTACCCAAATTTGCAGTATAAATGACATTATCTGCTCTTTACTAGATCATGTTTTTTAATTTTATATCAGTTGCCTAATTAAATAACATGAATCAAATGAAGTGCTACATCAAAATATGAGGAAGGTAACTGGCTATTTAGCACAATGACTCATGCATAATTATGCTATAAGGGGTGTAGCAGTAGCATTCAAATAGTGTCGAGCACTGATCTGGCTCACATTATTTGCTTAAAATTGCTACATAGATCTGCTAAAATAGAAACAATAATAGGCTGGTTTTGTGTTTTGAGCAAGAATCTGCCAATTCCAATTTATCTAATTCTGCTGTGGACTGTGAACTACCTTTCAACTGCATACACTTACTCTGGACACATCTTGTCACACTGCTGTCACATTACATCTCTCTCACTTATTCACTCCATGCACTACAGCAGTGGTGTCCCCTGTCCACTGTCCACTCTCCGCTGTGTGATCTGTTACCATGTTCCAACCCTAATCTATCACACATGATCCAATTAATGAATTTATTTTTGTCTGTATATTAAAACAGTTAAAAAGGTGTGCTGGCACTAAACTCTTCAGGGGTTTCGATTAACAGGACCAATGCTGGCCACCCCTGCACTAGAGCAGTGGTCCTGAACCCTGCTCCTGGAGATCTACCTTCCTGTAGACCCTAATCGACACCACCTGATCCATCTAATTACTGCTTTCAGCAGTCCTTTATTAGCTGAATCAGCAGTGTTGCAGTTGGGTTGGAGGTAAAACCTCCTGGAGAAGGGCTGGCCCCCCTACACTTGAGAGTTCTCCACAGCAACATTAGGAGGATTCAGTGTAGACAACATTTTATGAGTAGGTGTGCTGTGTGTAACATTTTAACTGTGTCTGTATGTGTGTTTGTGATCCCTAAGATGGAGCATGTTCCTCCCTATGACGTGGTGCCTTCTATGAGACCCATCATCCTGGTGGGACCGTCACTCAAAGGCTATGAGGTAAGAACATGTGCCTTTAAAACTGAAGTAAATAGACTGAAGGCCATTCAGCTGAATCAGCTAAGGTGCTGTTTCACCCAGGCAAAATCTAAAATAGTGTGTTAGGAGAGAAGTGGTCTACATCATGCCAGAGTGCTCTAAAATTAACCATATGCAGTTCAGATCAGTATGGCATTCCTGGTAATTAAGAAAAGTCAGAAGATCAAGCAGCTCTAGGAAATGCTGACAGCAGCAGCTAGAAAACTGTAAATGGAGTTGATGTGAGTGTAGTTCCTAGGAAAAGCCTTGATGAATTAAGGGTTATCTGAAAGGTCCTCTCCCAGCTGTCCATTTGTACACTGTTAATTATTGCCAGGATTTTACAGTATTGCCAGGATTTAACAGTATACTTAAAATACTTAACACTAAAATACTGTATTGGTTTTATTTTCTGTAATAGCCGACGTATGTGCATATGTAGTACAAAACAGTCCAAAATAGAGTACTTAATTTGTCTTTTACCTTCTTTAAATTTACAAAAAAAAATTATAGGTGGTAAAATTAAAAGTATTTTTCAGAAGTAAATTCCCAGCAAATTACTAAAAACAAAAGGCTGCTATATTTTAATTACTGTTCATTGTTCTAACAGTACAGCAGAATACAGCTATGTTTTAGTAAAATATTGTGAAAGTAATGCAACCAGTAACCATTACTTTTCTGTAGTTTTATGGTGGAAATTTGTACAGTAAATTATAAGTATTGATTGTGTAAGGTTCAGTTTCATTAAATGCTCCATAGTTCATGTGTGTGTGTGTTTGGGTCTATGTCTGTGTGTGTTTAGGTGACTGACATGATGCAGAAAGCTCTCTTTGACTTCTTGAAACACAAGTTTGAGGGCAGGTAGGTGTCCATGATTTATTCAATGTTACATTCAGTGTTTTGTTTTTTCCTGTGTTAAATACTGCAAATAAACTGTCCTTGTGCATTAAAATATGCAAAAATGTGCTTTATGTAGAGAATGTGTTCACTTGTTTACACAATAATTTGACCAGAGTGCCCAAACATTTACATGCGACTATAAGCACAGTCCGGTGTCGGCATGAAGGCAGAATTAATGGCTTCTCTAAAGATACTGACATCACAATCATGAATCGAGTGCCTTAGCAACAGCCATTATAAGATCATAATACTGATGGTTGTAGCGTATTGCAAAATACCCATCATCATAATGTTGGTGCCATAACAAACAGTCGTTATGAGGTCATTGTAATGTTGATTGTTGTGTATTCCAGAATATCCATCACCAGGGTAACAGCAGACATCTCACTTGCCAAACGTTCCGTCCTGAACAACCCCAGCAAACACACCATCATCGAGCGCTCCAGTACCAGGTCCAGTTTGGGTAAGATGGACTGTGATAAAGTTCCACACAGCACTCTTTGTGTTTTATTGTAAAAAGTGAAACTATTAAAAAAGTGACGGTGTACACATTTGAACTGTAGAGCTCATCTATTTTCTCCTGAAGGCTTTTGAAAATTTGCTGACTGTCTCGTGGTTCTTCTCTGGACATTCTGTCAGTGTTTTCCTGAGCATTTTCTGCAACATTTCCCTGTGAGCTGATGTGCCTGATTGGCCTCTTCTTTCTTTTTTCATCCTGTCTTTCTGGCTCTCTCCATCCACCTCTCTTTTTCCACCACACCTTTTGCCTTTTTTCCCTCCCTCTCTCTCTCTCCACCTCAGACGTACTGGGTACGTATCTTCTCATCTCACTCATCTCTCCTCAAAAACCTCAAAATCCATCCATCCAGCCATCCATTCATTCATCCATCCATCCATCCATGTGGCTTCACCTTCAGCACCCTCTTACTCTTTAGTAGTGGCTCTTAATATGCCTGCTGCATGCTTAATCAAGGACTGAAGGAATTCTGAAAATTGAACTTGGCGTACATACTTAACAATAAAGGTACCAAAAATGGTTCTTTAGAGCGATGCTGTAGAAGAACCACTTTTGGTTCCTTAAAGCAGAGGTTCCCAACTGCCAGGCCGGAGACTTGTACTCTAGTTGCTTTGCCATTTGTCGACAACAGCAAAATATCTGAGCTAACCTGTTCTCAACCCCCCTACCATGCCATCAAATCTGTTATGTGCTACAGTTGAGTCTGTGCTGTTAAAAAAGTTGGGAACCTCTGCCCTAAGAAACCTTTCAGCGAATGTTCTCAAAATAACCATGTTTGTAAATGAGGGTGCAGAACTTTTTTAAAGTTCATTTGATGTCAAGTTTCTATATCAGTTAACTTTTTTTCTTCAAACCATAGCTCCAAGCCAAGAACCATTTAGGAGCCTTGATTATTAAGAATGTAAGGATGTTTGTGTTTTTCTCTTACAAAATATAATCAAAAGTATTCAGCAGTTTGGCTCTTAGGTTTTATCGAGTGTTGCAGCTTTGCTTGCAGCTCAACTGAAAAAAACGTTCACCTTGCAGGGAAATCATTGTATGTCATCTTACATGATTCTTTCTCAGACTACTTAGAATGTATCATTGCCAGCAGAAATAGTAGGATTGCACTTCATCACTCTAATACTGATACCAGTATTGAAATTTCGAGACCTAACCGATGCTGATCTGATACTTTTTTCGTTTAAAGCTACTAAGCTTTAAAATGAGCCGTTTTTAATTGATCCTAAGGTGTTTGACAGTGGTCTTTCTTGCTCAAACTATTCAAAAACACTAGTACACACTAACACAACTCACAATGTAAGTGCTTTCTTGGGATAGATTTGCTACTGAATTCCATTGGATTCCATCTTTTTTCTACCCATATTAAATCCAGAATTTTTTACTAATATCCGCCCACTACAGATACCTATCAGTAACAATATAACATATCTAATTGCCAGCATTTTTGTAAACGTACAGTGAAATTTGTTAGCACATCAACAAAGCACTCACAAATATATACACAACTAGTGAACAATATACACTGGTGTAGTATACACACTCCATGCTCTAAAAAAATAAAAGTACCAAGAATGAACGCTCTTTGAAGAGGTGCCAAAAAACACTTTTGGTTCAACAAAGAACTCTGTGAATGGTTTTGCAGTATCAAAAAGTACAACCTCTGATGTTAAAGGTTCTTCAAAACGTCAGATGTTTTTTAATACATTTTTTATGACGGCAACCCAAAAATATAGCATTATTTGATTAAGATTAATTGACCCTTATTAGTCCCACAACAGGGAAATTTCACCTCCGCATTTAACTCATCCATGAAGTGAAACACCACATACACTCTAGTGAGCACACACACACTAGGGGGCAGTGAACACACTTGCCCGGAGCGGTGGGCAGCCCAATCTGCAGCACCCAGGGAGCAGTTGGGGGTTAGGTGTCTTGCTCAAGGACACCTCAGTCACATGCTGTCGGCTCTGGGGATCGAACCGGCAACCTTCCGGTCATGAAGCTGGTTCCCTAACCTCCAGCCCATGACTGTCCCTACTGCCCATATTAGTGTACTTTTATAGTTGTACAGCTATTCATGGTTGTAAGAGCTGTAGATTTTTTAAACATTACATAAATGACGTGCACCACTATCCATCACAGAAGAACCTAATGTAAAGAACCAAACATGATACTATATCAGTTTTTCCATGCCTTAGATCAGCATGGCAAGGCACAGTAAATAATCCAAAGTCAGAATTATCCATACTCTGTGCATCTGTGTCCTCCTCCCATCGCATCTATGGAGATTGTGTGGTCACTTATTTCACTTGCAGTGTGAGTGTAAACACAGTAGCAACACAGGCAACATAACAGTAACAACAACAGAGGAGCTTCATGTTCTGATTTACTCTGGGGATTCTGGTTAGCTTTTTAGTAATGGCTGTCCTATGACTCAATTGATGAGATGCAACGAGTCTGTGATGATTGCATTAGAGTACCCGTGCGGCACATTTGGTACCCCAGCGCGAAAGCTAATCAAATTCAGTGTGAGTACTCATTTGTACATCATTTGGCAGTGAATATTACGACACAATGCAAGATTAAGGTTTTGCAGTTGTACCATGCCGCACTGCCGGGTGGAAAAACATCAAAACCTGGTTCCTTCAAGGCTAAATCTCTGCAGACTTTATCATTCTGCCTCATTAAATACGCCTAATTAGCTCATCAGCTAATTATCAAACTCACCAGCTAATTATAAAACCTTTGACGAGCTGCACTCTGAGTATTAGAAGAGGGAAACCTCCTAATCTCCACAGAGATGGTGCCCAGAAACCCGTATTGTATACATTTTTTTCTAGGGGTTGTGCCCTGTGAACTATTTAATAATCATTTTTATTTTAATCTTTATTGCCTTGATTTGATTGCTAGTGTTCCAGCTGCACAGTGCAAAATGAATATGCAATACTTGCACTTACACATGGATTTCGGGATAAGGAGCAAACAAAAATGTGACCTGGCTTAGGATCGCTGATAACAGATTTTGGAGCCTCTGCTGTAAACACGATAACCTCCACATGCATGATACTAACTCACCACGACTTTTGAGTTTCTGAGTGTGACTAGTACTTCAGAGTGGAAATCTGTTTTTCTCATTAAAACAGCCATGTGATGTGTCTGTGATGAACACCACTCATCACTTTTTCTCTGAAAAGTGAAAAAGTTTGTTTTAACATGCATTTACAGTACAAATTACAGTTTTATTATTTGTTGTATGTTGTTTGTGTGCACTGAAAGTGTTTTAATGTACTGAATTTACTTGATTCAAATGTGTGTGTCATTTTTACATGAATAAAACACAGACAAGGCATCGAAATGGTCTAAATAAAAACTGTATCATATTTAATATTTGATTTGAAATGATGTGACATTTTATGTACCTATAGTAGCTTTTATTGTGGAGCATCATTGAGCATCAAGTAGGCAAAACTCTTTAATTTCACAGATCCAAGTTATCACTACATGTCCAAGTGACAGCTAGCCAACTATGCCACACAACATAACTAGCATTCAGAGTTCTGAATGACAATTATTATACAGCAGCCTTTAAACAGTAAACCCCTAAAACCCCTTTCAGTCTTCAGTAAAACATAGTGAAATCCCCAACTTATTGATGTAGCTTGCTGCCTGCACTTGTAATTCTGTCAAAGTATAGAAAACTGTTTTTTTATTTAATATTATTATTCAATGTTATTCAAGCAATAAAAGTATTTTATTATTCAGTTTGCTCACTTTTGACAATAACTGTATATTTTATTTATATAGAATTGATTTACATGTTTGAATCAAATAAATTAGCTTTTTTTTCGGTATGTAGACCGGTATGAGTGTGTGAGTTTTCTAATCTCTTTCTCTTTCTCTGTTAGCTGAGGTGCAGAGTGAGATAGAGAGAATTTTCGAGTTGGCTCGGACTCTGCAGTTGGTCGCTCTGGATGCCGACACCATTAACCACCCATCTCAACTTGCCAAAACATCACTGGCTCCTATAATAGTTTACATTAAGATTGCCTCGCCCAAGGTAACCACAGCACACACACTGCCGCTCAGTCACAAATACATACAAATACTTTTTTATGCTTCAGTCTTCTGCATTTTGTTTGTCAATAGCTGTTTGCTCTTTGTTCTATCTATCTATCTATCTATCTATCTATCTATCTATCTATCTATCTATCTATCTATCTATCTATCTATCTATCTACATGTCTGTCTGTCTCTCCCTTAGGTACTGCAAAGGCTGATTAAGTCCAGAGGTAAATCTCAAGCCAAACATCTGAATGTGCAAATGGTGGCAGCAGACAAACTAGCACAGTGTCCCCCTGTGAGTATTTGTGTGAATATACATGTATGTATATGTACAGTACTGTGCAAAAAGCAGACAAGTTCCTTTTGTTTATTTACTTTCCAGTCAAAACATACATTAAGTGCAATTTGTTTATTGTTCATTATAAAACATTTTACAAATGTCTTTAACATTAAGTATAATATCAAAGCTAGTGGTATTTAATTTGCCCATTCTTTACTTTTGTGCACTTACAGCCACTTTAACTCTTCCATCATTTCAATCTTAAAACCTTCAAACAGATTCAAATATTCACACAGAGCCTTTACCCAAACACACCTCAGATTCTTTGCACATTTCTTTCTCAGGGTGATTCTACAATGACTATAAGAGAATAGAATAGGAGATATTCTAAGGAGATTATATTTGAGATAATCCACATGCATGAGGAAGGAAAAAGGATTTCCTGAAACCGGACTTTAAAAAAAGGATTGAAAGATAAAATGGTAACAACCATGCAAGTAGGCCACCAAAATGGTCACCATCAGATTGGCAGTACTTAAAGCTTTCATCTTTGAGAGGGAGGGGAAAATCAAGCCCCACTCTTGCTTTAGAAAACAACCATTACTGAGAAAAGGAAATAAACAAAAACAAAGAAAAACTGCATTAGAACCACAAAAACTGGACATCTCAGATATTGAGTAAGGTTTTATGGACTGATTAGTCTTAATGTGTATTTGGAATTACTTGTGCAATGTAATCAAATGAAACCAACTTCTAAGAATTGGAGGTGTTTCTTTATTGATTTCTTTGAAAAAAGTCTTCCAAAAAGAACTGAAGGCAAAGGGTGGACGCTTTAATCACTAAAAAAATATTTAGTTGTTCAGGCTTCTGTGTAATTGTCTGTTAAATATGTTTTCACTTTTTTCTGAAATTTTTTTTTTACACTGAAAAATTAATAACTTGTGTTTAATGGCTGTTTTGACAGGAAATAAAATACAGGAAACATTGGCCTCTGACTTTTCCACAGTACAGCATATACTGTATTAGGGGAGTACAAATGCATCAAAGCATTATTTATCAGAACACAACTGTTCAACATCAATGATAGAATATTACAGTCAACTAATTATAAACATAAACATCCAAACAACAAGCTTTACGTTTTAATAAAACATAATTTCATAGATTTACACCCCTGTGTTGTATGTGTGTAAGAGAATGGTAAACGAATGAGTTTGAATACATATTTAGTCACACTTCTCCATATGTCTCACATTAACACAAATGTCTTTTCGACTCTTCCTTGCTCAGGAGCTCTTTGATATCATATTAGATGAAAATCAGCTGGAGGATGCGTGTGAGCACCTGGCTGACTATTTGGAGGCGTACTGGAAGGCCACGCACCCTCCCAGCAGCAACCCCCCCAATCCCCTGCTGAACCGTACCATGGCCACAGCAGCACTGGCTGCCTCCCCCGAGCCTGTCTCCAACCTGCAGGTACAGGTGCTCACCTCACTGCGTCGCAACCTGGAGCTACTGGATGGCTCCACCTCTGAGCGGGAGGGCCGAGAGGAGGAGCACGCCCTCTAATAGGGGGAGAGAAAAAACACAGCGGGGGTTAGAGTTGAAGAACTGCTCTCTTCCTCGGCAGCATTAAGAATAGTACATGATGAAGAAAAGTACACACAGCTGCTCAACAGATAGACATCTACAAGCACAACTTTTTTATTTATCTGTCTCCTCTGATAATGATACCATCCCCAATACATCACTTTTACATGCACACACACAATAGGTATCATCTGTATTTGTTTGTTGCCCACCCTCCTTCCTAGAGAACCCCCCCCCCCCCCCCCCCCCCCCCCCAGATATACATCTATAAATACCCAACTGTCTACCCATCCCCCAGCAGACACCGTGTTGCCTGGGCTCTCCAGCGGTCCTTTGTTGTCTGGGAAACATAGGCTAGGTCCCTGCCCCTTTCAGGGTTGCCATGGCACCAGCCCTGCAAAACAAGCTCATCTCTTAACTTATTAACACCATGCTTTCATCCTAACCCAGTGCATGTGTGGACACTAATGCTGTTTACACAACTTAAATTACTGTGGGTGTCTATGTATGTTTGTTTTGACTGTAATTTCAACAAAGAACGATGGGCATCTGCCCAATCTCCACCTTAACAGTTGTCAAGGAGACAGGAGTGCTGCTGTCATGGCAGCAAGATATGAGCAAATTGTTTGATATTGGTCACTAGACATGATCAAAAAGTGCAAAAGTAAACCACTTTTTGTTTATTTTCAGTCAAAACAGCCATTCAGTAAAAGTTATTAATTTTTCAGGAAACCTTATACATAAGGAAAGAGAAAGTCAAAGTAAAACAAGAAATAAAAAACAGGAGTTTCCAAGCCAGGAGTTATTATTGTTACATTTTTATTAAAATTTGGGGGGGAAATGGGACAGCTATGTTAACAAGACCTGGTAGACCACGTGTCACCATCAGATAAATAGTGCTTAAAGCTATCAGAGCCATGACCTCCACACCATTGAACTTTGAATGTTAGAAGGAGAAAATACAACCAACTTCCGAACAAGACCGAACTTTGGATGGTATGAAAAAATATATTCCTGCAGATTCTTTGAAAAAGGCCTGACAATCATCTGAGAAGGATGGAAGAAGTAATAAAGGCAAAAGTTGGACATGATGAATACTGAAAAGAAATATTATAATTAATGATTGAGGCTCTATATATATTTATATATAAATATATACATATACAGTTTTTCTGTTTTCTGCTGAAAACTAATTATCTTGCACCCAATGGTGATTTTGACTGGAAGTTAAAAATAAATAAATCTCTAATTTTAGCACAGTACAGTACAGATTATTCCAAAATACATAAACACATAAATAACCACAATATTATACACAAATGCTTCTCACATATAACTGTTTCCACAGAACCTAAACATACTGGCTAACAAGTGCAATTCCCTCCTGCACACCAGTTACATTTCACTTTACATTACATTCACATGCTGGCCACTAGAGGACACTAGTGAACAACAAGTTCTCCTTTGCATGTCTTCTTGTATGTAATTTAGGTGAAACATGGCAGTTTTAGAGGTCCACTAAGCGAGATATCACATTTTCACCCAATCAAATGTTAATAAATATGAAAACTACCTAATGATGGTAGGTCTGGAGAGTACCGCAGTAACACAATGTCACCTGTGAGCTGGGAAAATCCCTTTTTTTCCTATGGTAGCCACTGTGGTGTTGAGAGGGGTTACTTCCAGTCATATGAGGTGTAGGAACAGATCATGTTGCCAATCTCATGACTAACAGTTAATCAGTATGCACCTAAGCATGACTTTTTCTGGCATTGGCTCCTTGTTTGACATGTGGGAACGCACAAATCTGAAGGCCCTGTTTATTGGATCTTTACTTTTAGGGAAGGTTAAAAAAGAAAGAAGAACCTGTTTGCTGAATGTTTTACTCTATTTACAGCAAACTGCTAATGAACTATGTCCCATATACTGGAAACATCTTGCCTTTTTGTAGTTTAAGGATGATTAAGTGCCTGTCAGTCACTATCATCAACATAGACATTTCCTCAGACTTATATTAGGTTAAATGAGGTGTAGGTAGCATTTTACGCACAGATTTAGTTTCATTTGTATTATAGGATCTTTAAAAATTGCGTGATGTTGACCAGCATGGGTCACAAGAATGCATCTAGTTAGTCTAGTTATTTTTTAAAACAGTCTTCCAGTCTCTTAATCTCCTAAATTAAGAATTCTGTCTTTTAAAAAATATGCTGAATCATGCTTAATATGATCTTTGGCATGAACTAACAAGCTAAACGAAAGTACATCTTGACTTTAGGTGGTGCTAAAGTGAGAGTTCATTTCTCCTCAAAACTACCTTATTTTAATTTCTAATGACCTTATTCTCATCCACTTAACTGTCTTGTAGCAAGAAGGTCGGCTAAAGAAGGATTTTAGGACCCACAAGTTTAATTTGACTGAAGGCCTGAGAACAGTTCTGTATTTATGTATGTAAGGATCTATAGCTCCTGTAAATGGTTCACTTGTGTCACAATATTTTATAGAGTACAAGGATACTAAAAGCTACTCGGCTTGCTAATTTGTATTGATTTGAATTGTTGTAACATGTGTGACTTTAACTTGAACACTAACCCTCCCACTAACCTGCTGCCTGCTCTGCTCTTTTTTTGTGTGTCTCTGCATGCTGGTTGGCCTGGGCGTGTGGTTTGGGGCCATGGCTTGCAATTGCAGGGGCCATTTCTGGTGCACAGTGAGCAGAAGAGGGAGGGGCCTGGTACAGAACGCGGCCTCCAGGACTACCAGACTGACCTGGGCGGCAAGCAGCCGCTGCGTTCCTCACGCAGCCAGTTGCACGCAGGGGGACGAGGCTTGTCACGGCAGGACACATTCGATTCGGAGACACAGGGCAGTCGTGACTCCGCCTACACCGACGACATGGAGACAGATCCATACGAGGAACCGGACTCCTGTCGTGGCCGCTTAAACCCCGCCCACCATGCCCCCCGACAAGCGTCCTGGGAGGATGAAGGGGCTGAGCCTGATCAGGAGAACCTCAACATAGCGCCGCCGATGACTAATCAGCACCAACGTGGGCGAGGCAAGCTGAGGGAGCGTTACTGTCAAGACGCAGAGGTGGGCGAGAGCACGGTGGGCCGCAACCAAAACCAAGAGGAGTGGAGCAGAGACGTGTACATCCGCTAGAACCGTGAACAAGGGAGGAGGACTGGAAAAACAAGGAGAGAACATAAGGGGATGCGGGATGGTTTAAAGGAATAGTTCAGTCGGAGAAAGCTAATGTTGCTAACAATGAATTAAAAAATCGTCAAATTAAGATTTAGTAGAAAAAAGGGTAACACTGCTTCTGTTTGCTTCTACTTACTGCTTATTATTCCTGGCAATTGTCGTGACAGATGCCATAACTTTTAATGTCATGACAGCTTATGTCACATGCTAAATTTTTGCTGTGTACTTTAGTTAGCAGTCATGACCTTATGGCACGATAACATGACTGTTATATTACTGCCCATAATCTGTCATTTCAATGCCATGTTAAAGGCATTATGCCAATGCTATGAACTGTGGGTTCAAGTAAAGTGTTGCCAAAAGCTAATGTTAGCTAATGTTGCTAACAACAAAATCTACCAGTAACCACTAAGTATAAAAAGTTAACGTTAGCTTAAAAAGCTAACTAGCTAATGTTAGCTAATATGCTAAAAGCTAATGTTAGCTATTTTAGCGTATGTTCCAAAATTAAAGAAACTCTGCCAACTAGCATTAAGTAAAATGCTAATGCTAATCAAGGTTGCTAAAAATAAATGAGCATTAAGTAAATGACATTAGATTAGATTAGATTAGATTAGATTAGATTAGACATACTACACATGTTTACACATATAAAGTGCAAAAAGTGCACAAACAAGGCAAAGGGCTGAAGACATTTTACCAGTTGGAGGCTACTAGCTTCCAGTCATTGTTAGCCACTTTAGCATGTTTGGTTAAACTGTTCCTTTAAGGCGCCGTAAGGGTTTAATGTGGTAAGAATGTCTAAAGCTGGATTTGTTTACAACCCAGAGAAACCATCACAGGAAAAACACTGTACAGTTCATAGTTGCACCAAGCGCATTATACCAACCAGGCTTTCACTCATCACATATTCACTTTATTTTTGGGGAGGGGAGGGGGGCAATGATGCGCTTGTTTCAATTTTTTTATCTTTATTTCTATCTCACTTTGTGTAGTACTGCATGAACCCTTACCAGTAAGAGGATAGTTACTGTTCCCAAGGAGAATTAAATAAGACTCATATAACCACAAATTTGTGTGTGAGTGTGTGTGAGTGTGTATGGGTGCATGAGTGTATGTGTGTTTTTGTCCTCTGTAGTCTTAATCAGGGTCTATCTGATACTAAATAAGACTTTATGCCCACTTTGGACTTCACTAGCCTCGATGTCTACAGTCAGTGAGTTTAGTTCAATTGACCTATCTAGGCTCACAAATGCCTTCTTTCATAGTGACTGGATTTTTCATATCAAAAAACCTATTCAAGGCTAATAAATTTAGTTCTCCAGTTTAAAATGCTGTGCTAACGAGCTATGTTGCTGTAGCTAATCGAAAGTAGCCAGGCTGGAAGTGACAACAGTTGTGCCACCATTCTAATGTTCGTTCAATTACATGATAAAATAAACTGCCACAGGTCTATCTTTACAGTGTGACCTGTCACAGACATACAAAATAAATATCATTTGACATTAATAACACATTCTAAATTCACAGATTTTGACTAAATCTGAGTGCATTGCTACAAGATCTCATTAGCTTAAATGAGAGTTTTGTTAGCACAACAGTTGAAAGATTTTGTGAGTGTAGCCTGCGTAGGTTAATTCTGCTATTGAACTGAATGAAGTGGAAACTACATTAATATTAAAATACATTTTATCCCTGAGATATTTCATTTGAACTAGCAGATACATCGACAAAATGAAAGTCATTTTTGTATTTGAATGCTCAGTGGTGCAGTGGATCCACCTGGAAATAGAGGCCAATGTTTTTCATGTATATACTTTCTCTGTTTCTTTGGATATTATTTATTAGATGCTAGAAACTATATCACATCTTTGGCCTGTTCTATCTCCATTGCTGCTAAGTGTCTTTCCAGCCTGTACAGTGTGCTGTTCTAAAACTCACTTTTGTGGTATGAACAGCTTCAGTAAGGTGGCTAACACACACGAAAGCCCACCAACATTAACTTATATTATGCTAACAGGTATTATTATGCAAGAAAAAAAAGAAACGTTAAAACTGCTTTATTAAATGTGATATCATTTCCCACATGTTTGAAGGAGTGTAATGTTACCAAACATGAATTGAAGAGTTCTAAACAATGGTCTAAAGCACTTCCATCAAAGGCTAACACAGGTGACTGACATTGTCAAGTAGAAGTTTGTGCTATTTTTATGTGGCACTGTCCTGTCTCCTGTGTTCATCTTCATCTGCAGTTCATGTGCCAGTCACCCAACTTAACTACTTACAAGTGCCGGAATATTTCGCGAAACTACGCCCACTGACCACTGTGGGTCGTCTTAACTCATATTGACGTTGTGTGGGTGTGTTATGAAAGTGTCGCCTGTCTGTTTTGGCTGTAGAGACATGTCTGTGCTACTCTACTGGTTACTTTAGTTGCAGTAAGGTGCTGATTGTGTGACAAGGTCTACTGCCCGTTTCAATACTGGCTTAAACAAGCCCTCGCTCACTTTACTTGGCCTTAATTTTTGGGTAATCTCAGATGTTATCTTAAGGCCTGTTGTCTTACTATATTAGCTCAAATAAAGTGTGTTAGATGAGCTCTCAGGGGGGCCAGGGATTGAGTGAGCACAAGAATTTGCCCAGAAATCACTGCGACCTGACACATTACCCTTTTCAAACACAAAAAAGGAGGTAGTCATGGGCTGGAGGTTGGGGAACCAGCCCTGTAAATTTTATCCCCTGAGCTGAAGTGCCCTTAAGCAAGGCACCTAACCCCCAACTGCTCCCTGAGTGCTGTGGATAGGGCTGCCCACTGCTCTGGGCAAATGTGCTTACTGCCCCCTAGTGTGTGTGCAATCACTAGTGTTTATGTGGTGTTTACACAGATGGGTTAAATGTGGAGGTGAAATTTCCCCTTAAGCTTAACTTAATCTTAACTTAAAAAAGGCTTAAGCCCCTTTCACACTCACATACTTTTATCAGTAATGTTCGGGCTTTGTGTTGTTTGTGTCACGTAGCCCGGTATTTTACCAGGATGCATGCATGCATTCATCTGAATCAATAAATTTTGTCTCGTTAAAACTGTAAAAATGCTAATATTCTGCTTTGCAGGCCATGCTGTATCACTTTTGTGTAGTAGCAACCATGCACACATGCAAGGTACTTTTTCACTTACAAAAAAGTCAACTGCAAAACAGGAAAAAAAGCATCACAGAAACCCTCAGCTTTGCCGGACGAAATGTTGACAACTTTGTCTTTCCTGATAAAGTTTTGGCTTTTGTTCACAAATGCAGCCTCCTTGTAATTTCTCAAATTCCAGGGTACACAAAGTTATATAAAAGCTGTAACTAAAAGCTGTAATTAACTTTAAAACTCTTAACATTTGACTTTTAGGTAGCAAACTACTCATTCTAATATACAGGAGCCTACTGGCTCACAGAGGCTAACCTGCCAGGGGCAGGTATGCCCTGTTTTTTCTCTTCGCTGTCCACTCCTCCCCAAATTCTGAGAGTGGCCACTTGTGTAACATAGGTGTGACACGCATCCAAGTGGTGAGGGCAATTTTCGAGGGCATGTTATAAAAAAGTACTGAAATGGGACCTAGATAACAACAGTCTGAAAACAACTCATATACACACACACACACACAGTAAATCTACTGCCTTTTCTCCTGTTACTGCCTTTTTGTGTCTCTATCTTTGTGGTCATTTTATAAACCAGGATTGTATGTGTGTGTGTGTGTGTGTGTGTGTGTGTGTGTGTGTGTGTGTGTGTGTGTGTGTGTGTGTGTGTGTGTGTGCGTGTGTGTGTGCGTGTGTGTGTGTGTGTGTGTAAAGGGGCATTTTAAAAGAAGCCTTTGGTGTGCAGACAGTTTGTGAAAGTCTTTGATGGGCCTATTTTTACTCGCCTATGTTTCAAAAAGGACATCATGCTAATGATGAAATTCAGTAAATAATCTGATTAAATAGCTTAATAAATAATGTTATTGTTGCGTTATCGCAATTGTTAATATATTGGAGAAAAAAAAAACAAAAACATGTAATCTTTGGTGCCTGATTGTAGCTCCATTTTGCTTTTTTTGCCTTTTGTTTTTAATCTGTGGGTAAATTCATATTTTAATTAAAACGTTTAATCAGATTCAACGTTTTACTGTGTTTATAATGTGTTTGTGTCTTTTTTCTGCTTTTGGGAAGTACAGTAGATGCCAAACTAAATGGTCATACAGTAAAATAGTACAGGGCAGGTAAAAGATTTCTTCATGTATTTAATTTTTCCCCTGATGTCCTCTTATGACATTTGCAAAAACAAGTTAAAACATCCTCTACAGGAAACAAACGTATAATGACATTTTCCTGCAGATTTTTGTGTGCAATGTCTATTTATTTTAGAATTTAGCCAATAAACCATAATTGCATATTAAAATGTATAGAAGTGTGTTTTCTGTAAAGGATTTGTTAATTAATTTTACATAGAAAATCAACTAAACATGTCATTTAATCAGGGGAACCCAGACTTTTGCATATGACTGTATTAAATGAGCTCTATTATGATCAGATGCCCTGCATTGTGCCTGAATCAAGAGACAGTCCAGACTAAGACCATCTTCTTATCTGCTATGTTAAATGGCAGAGATACACTGGTGTGTGTAAAATAGGTGAATATATGAGCCGTTCTTTGTGACATCACAAAAAACAGTAAGTTTTCAAAGGTGGACTGTATGGACTGGGAAGTGAGTGTTAAGTTTTGAAACTTTAACAATCCTTACATATGTACAGTTCTTTCATGTAAATAAAGTGAGGAACATTGCATTCCACATATTATGGGCCCTTTAAAGGAAACAATACAGTAGAAGGACAAACTGAGAGACAAACTGTATTGACAGGAGAACAAAGAGCATGATGTCATGTAGAGGAGAACAATAAAACAAGAGAGGAAAAAGAGCGGGTGGAGAGGAATGACACAGAATATACAGGGGGATGTGAAAGGGGAAAGAAGGAGCATTTATGGGGGGCAATTGTGTCTGTTTTTGAAGTCAAACTACTGAATGATTTCACACATTTGCTTCCAATTTACAGACTCACACTCACACATATCCTGAAGGGGGGGAAGTCCATAATGATCAGGAGTCCACAGTCTATGACAGATTGCATAAAACATCTTAAACATGTAATTACATTATAAATATGTATGTATACATGTCTTAGTTTTTATAAATATTTAAGTGCATTTTATACATATTTAATTCACTTGTTAAATACTTAAGAAATACATTTAATTTAGATAAGAGTGTATTTAAAGAACCATTCTACTGAATAATCAAAATGTCTGCATAATTCCAACTTTAAGATGTAAACAGTCCTTCAAAGTGGTTTGATATGTAATCTACAAACTAGAAAAACTTACGCAGTCAAACTACTGAGTTTAATACCTCTAGAATCTTCTTAACATACAGCTGTTACATGAAATGGTTACCAATGTGCTGCCTGACTCCTGAGAAATTGTTTTGTTTTCTTCATAGTTTTAAGATCAGATTTCTGGTGTTAATTTGTTTAATGCACTCACAGCACAGTTGTACATGCTGTGTTATGGCAAAAGAAAACTTTTTTGTTAATTTATCTCTATTCTACTATTATCAACATTACATATAAAAACTTCACCAGTCATTTTGGATAGCAAATAAAATGATTATATTTTATGCTGTTAACATTGCAGTCTCTGGTTTCAATCACCATCATTGTAAAGAGGTCTCAGTTAGTGATTTTCTCTATAGCACACAATTTCACATCAAACCACTTCAAACTTGACATTGTTTATGTAACAAGTTATGTGAGTTTGATTTCCGTAAACCATGTCATGGCTGGTGGAGAATAATTAAATTATGATTGGTTACAAGAGCAGAAAAAAATGAATGATTCCAGTATAATGATAAAGAATTACACATATTCCAGAGCTTCAGCTCATGGTTTCTCTGTTTACATTTACATTTACATTTATGGCATTTAGCAGACGCTCTTATCCAGAGCGACTTACAAAAGTGCTTGTCATTACTTCAGAATATCTCATGTTAATAAAGGTCGACATAATTTTAAAGAGCTTTGCTCTAAATTGCTACCTGAAGTTATCTATGCATTGAGACCTAAAACCAATACAACAAGTAGAAAAATACCTACAACTCAACACAGAGTCTACACAACACTAAACCTGCTGAAAAAAAAGTTTGTAATAAAATACAGTGAATAAAAAGAGGTGAAGATCTTTAATAGACAGTGTTTAATTTAGACAGTGTTTGTGATTAGATAAGTGTAGTGTAAAGAGATGTGTCTTCAGACGTCGTTTAAAGACAGCAAGTGATTCTGCTGTTCGGACACTTAGGGGAAGTTCATTCCACCACCTTGGTGCCAGGACAGAGAACAGTCTGGAGGCATGTTTTCCTTGTGATCTGCAAGATGGTGGGTCAAGTCGAGCCGTACTTGAAGCACGAAGGTCTCTGGGTACGGATCTAGCTTTCACCATTGATCTCAAGTAGGAAGGAGCTGGACGATTTTTGGCTTTGTAGGCCAACATCAGGGTTTTATGTCTGATGCGAGCTGCTACAGGAAGCCAATGAAGGGAACGCAGCAGTGGAGTGACATGGCTGAATTTAGGAAGGTTGAAGACAAGTCGAGCTGCAGCATTCTGGATCAGTTGCAGGGGCCTGATGGTACGCATTGGAAGACCAGCCAGAAGGGAGTTACAGTAATCTAGTCTAGAAATGACTAAAGACTGAACGAGTACCTGTGTGGCCTCTCTAGAGAGAAAAGGTCGAATTCTCCGGATGTTGTAAAGGAGAAATCTGCATGACCGAGTCAGGTTAGCAACATGAGCCGTGAAAGAGAGCTGGTCATCTACAACTACCCCAAGACTACGAGCTTCTGTAGATGGAGTAATCAGGGTGTTCTCAAAGGGAATTGAGAGATCTGTCTGTCTGATTTATACCATCAGCTAATCACAATTAATTGCATCTGTGTGGCACAATGAAAACACATAGAGCAGCGTTACACACCGTATGGTGCTGTGACCAGCAATGCATGTTTATGCTTTTTTTTCTAGCAGGGAGCACTTAAGTGGGACAAAAAGTATTTAGTCAGCCACTGATTGTGCAAGTTCTCCTACTTGAAAAGATGGGAGAGGTCTGTAATTTTCATCATAGATACACTTCAACTATGAGCGAATGAGAAAAAAAAATCCAGGAAATCACATTGTAGGATTTTTAAAGAATTTATTTGTAAATTATGGTGGAAAATAAGTATTTGGTCAATAACAAAAATTCAACTCAATACTCTGTAACATAACCTTTGTTGGCAATGACAGAGGTCAAACGTCAAGTCTTCACCAGGTTTGCACACACTGTAGCTGGTATTTTGGCCCATTCCTCCTGCAGATCTCCTCTAGAGCAATGATGTTTTGGGGCTGTCGCTGGGCAACACAGACTTTCAACTCCCTCCACAAATTTTCTATGGGGTTGAGGTCTGGAGACTGGCTAGGCCACTCCAGGACCTTGAAATGCTTTTTACGGAGCCACTCCTTCGTTGCCTGAGCAGTGTGTTTGGGATCATTGTCATGCTGGAAGACCCAGCCACGTTCCATCTTTAATGTTCTCACTGATGAAAAGAGGTTTTGGCTCAAAATCTCACGATACATGGCCCCGTTCATTCTTCCCTTAACACGGATCAGTCGTCCTGTCCCCTTTGCAGAAAAACAGCCCCAAAGCATGATGTTTGCATGATGTTTGCAATGCTTCACAGTAGGTATGGTGTTCTTGGGATGCAACTCAGCATTCTTCTTCCTCCAAACACGACGAGTTGAGTTTTTACCAAAACGTTCTGTTTTGGTTTCATCTGACCACATGATATCCTCCCAATCCTCTTCTGGATCATTCATATGCTCTCTGGCAAACTTCAGACAGGCCTGGACATGTACTGGCTTAAGCAGGGCGACACACCTGGTACTGCAGGATTTGAGTCCCTCTCGGCGTAGTGTGTTACTGATAGTAGCCTTTGTTCCCAGGTCTCTGCAGGTCATTCATCAGGTCACTCCGTGTAGTTCTGGGATTTTTGCTCATTGTTCTCATGATCATTATGACCCCACGCGATCAGATCTTGTGTGGGGCCCCAGATCAAGGGAGATTAGCAGTGATCTTGTATGTCTTCCATTTTCTTACAATTGCTCGTACAGTAGATTTCTTCACACCAACCTGCTTGCCTATTGTAGATTCACTCTTCCCAGCCTGGTGCAGGTCTACAATTTTCTTCCTGGTGTCCTTCGACAGCTCTTTGGTCTTGGCCATGGTTGAGTTTGGAGTCTAACTGTTTGAGGCTGTGGACAGGTGTCTTTTATACAGAAAACGAGGTCAAAGAGGTGCCATTAATACAGGTAATGAGTGGAGGACAGAAGAGCTTCTTAAAGAAGAAGTTACAGGTCTGTGAGAGCCAGAAATCTTGCTTGTTTGTGGGTGACCAAATATTTATTTTCCACCATAATTTACAAATAAATTCTTTAAAAATCCTACAATGTGATTTCCTGGATTTTTTTCTCATTTTGTCTCTCATAGTTGAAGTGTACCTATGATTACAGACCTCTCTCATCTTTCTAAGTAGGAGATCTTGCACAATCAGTAGCTGACTAAATACTTTTTGCCCCACTGTAGTCTTACAGTCTTACATTTGGCCAATTACTGTATCACGTAACAAATGTTCTGAAATCATAATTTAAAAGCAAAAACAGCAATCAGGTGAAAATAATGCTCAAGCTTTTTAGAGTCTAAAAGCTTTTTTTGAGTCACCATGAACAGAAAACAGGCTGGGACGTGGGTTGTTGTAGTGCTGAGGTTTAAATTTTTATCTTAGTGTAAACTCTTTCGCTCTTTCTGTGCTTCTCAAAATTCCACAAACACACTTCCACACAAATACATTCACAACTCTTCTATTGAGTGGGCATGTGTGAATTTCATATCTTGCTTCAGTATCTCTTTGGTCTGATCTGTGTATGTTTTCTTCGTTCAGACATGTGATGACTCATACCTCGAAACTCGTGCGCTTACTTACATAATGGGGAAACGGAAGAGTAAATGAGGCTCGACTGCACGGAAATCATCTGCTTCTGCAAAACCAGGGGTGTCATACTCTAGACCTGCAGCTGAAAGATTTCCTGATTCCTCATGAAGCTAATCAAAGCTTTTGGCACCATGTATTCAACTATACACAGGCAGGGACGGATCCCGGTTTCTTGGGGCCTATCAGCACAAGTGTCTTTGGAGACCGCAAGGCCTGTCAGTGATCCATTGCAACATCAATATTGTACAACTTTTATAAATATTTTTATATTCGTGCTTCAAAGCTCATAATCACAATAACATATAAACATACCATTTTTATATATATATATATATATATATATATATATATATATATATATATCCATCCATCCGTTTTCTCTCTGTCAGGGTCGCGGGGATATATATATATGTATGTATGTATGTATATGTATATATAGTATGTTTATATGTCCCACAGTATTGTTTTCATTTCAAAGGCCTCAGTCTGTAACATGTTTGGCCTGGTCAGGCTTGGTCCGGAATGAGTGTTTTTCGAGACCACAAAGGCCTGAGGCCCCACCAAAGCCCCACTAGGCTGGTTGGTAATTCATCCCTGCACACAGGCAGAGTTTATCAATATTCTACAACAATCTTAATTGCAGTAAATAATTGTGTTTAAAAACATCCCACAATATTCTAACAATCCTAATAAGTATCTCTTAAAAGCAGTCTTACTGTAACAAATTTCACTGCAAAAATACTGTCACTACAGCTTCAAGTTAAATTCTTAGAATCGAATTCAGACTTGTTTTTTTTAACTGAACTGTTTACAAGAGTCCCGGGAATTCCTTGAGCTCTCTCTTTTTCTCTTTCGCTTCCTATCTTTCTGATTACTGTGAATTCTCCCTACCTGGAAACCCCAGGCGAGGACGACAACAAAATCAACTTCTGCTCTGATGACCATATTAGGAACGCCGGTTGTAAGCATTTAAACGACGAAACTTACGTCATATCCGCAGCTGGCCAATCAGGCTGATTGTTTCCACGCACTTTCTTGAATGCGTCACCAGTACGTCACGTTCCAGCACATTGCGCCCCGCCCCCACTCCCCTATAGCCCTCCGCGCTTGAAGAAATCATTCATCTCATATTGTGGCCTCGGCCTCGTTAGCTTAGCAGGAGGAAAGTAACGTTAATTAAAGGCAAATCGCCGAAGACCTGCGCCTTATCAGCGACACAACGTAACGTAGGTTTAGGGAAAAACTCCGCTGTTTACTGAATCGTAATCGACGCCTTTTAAAATAATGGGACTACTTTTTACCAGACTGATGGCTGTGTTCGGTGACAGAGGTAAGACACGACTGTTATTACTTTGTTATAACTTAGTAATTTGTATAAATTAAGCTTTTTGTTGTGCAGGTGCTGGCAGTCTTCACTGTGCTGTCCTTTTAGTAGCCCACTACAATTAAACAACTTTGACCTTAAATTTAGAGGCCAGCTCATGCGTTTTATATCTTTGTCTCAGTCAGCTTCATCGATTTTGCTGCAGGGAGACGTTTAATGTTGAATGATAGTTTCCATACTGATTATTTCTAGTTTTGGACAGGTAGTGACGATTTGAATGATCAATAGAACCCCTTTATTTCCAGCCGTAGACTTAAAGAATTGTTCACTGAAAAATCAAATTAACAAAATTTTACCTTTGCCTTAAATGTAGTTGATCACCTGAGACATGTTTGCTTTTTTAGTTTTACAGTGGAGCTACGATGCTAGTGTAGCTAAGAAGTAGTGGAAGTCCTTTTCAGTGCGATAGACTTAGCTATATTTATCACTTTCACTTCTAAAGTAAAGAAGCAGACTTCAGACATCTGATATGTCTTAGTTGATGGACACGTTTGGGGTAAGAGGTAATCTGTTTAAGTAACCCATTCCTTTAGTTTGTGTTGAGAGATCTGGCCTTATTTTGCTCCCCTCAGCCGAATCCCTCAGACCACACAGAACTATCTAGATGTTCTAGATTATTTGTATATCTGGATGTTCTCTATTGCTCATCTCAGCAGAATTCAGGCTGTGGTCAGTTACGTAAATCCAAATGCTGTCAACAGGTTGAAAGTGCAGAACTGTTCAGTTGTCTCTTCTTCAGATGAGATAGTGTCTCATAATTATGCTGTACAATACTGAGTCAGCTAAACATGCATGAGCATGTTTCGGAGGCCTACAAGCAAACACATGAGTTTCCGTCACTTTTTGTATCATGCATGCTTACTTTTCTCTCTCCTCCTCTTCCAGAGCACAAAGTGATCATTGTGGGTTTGGATAATGCTGGGAAGACAACAATTCTCTACCAGTTGTAAGTGTCTCAGATGTTTAAATCTGCATGATGTTGGAGGTCCAAATTTTATTCAAACCATACATATTTCAGCTTCAGTCCCAAGCAAGGAATTGATTTTGCATTCAGACTACAACTGAGAAGAAATCCCCTGTGCTTAGTAAAAGAACAGAAAAAAGCATGAAGCAAACTTTGGAGAAAACCTTTAAAATCCTTCTAAGCTTCATGCTCCTGACCATTGGCTCCTGTTACATGTGTTTTGAGTCTACAGTGTTTCTGTTATTCTAAATCAGATTTGTCAGAATTGTTGTCTGTGATGCAAGCAATACCCCAAATAAAGCTGATGGTGACTGGCTTGATAATCAGTGCAGTAAGCCTTTTTTTGAAAAATGCTGCTGTGTTTATTGGCTCAGTATTATAGCACCTCCTGCTGGACACAATTCATTTAGCTATTGTATATGCAGGCGCAGATATTGTACAATTAATCTCTTTCTCCTCCTCCCTAGTTTGACCAAAGAGGCTGTGCACACCACTCCCACTATTGGCAGCAATGTGGAGGAAATTAATGTAAAAAAAACACGCTTCCTTGTTTGGGACATTGGGGGCCAGGAGACCCTCAGAGCCAGCTGGAGCACCTACTACTGCAATACAGAGGTGTGTGCCTAACAATGGTAGGAAATAGGAGAGGGAGACACCTTTTTAAGAAACTAAGATCATACATGGTTTATATCTCAGTGAATGAGCAGCAGTCATGGTGGGGTTTTTATGGTGAAAAGAGTGCATTTAGCTTCTGTCCCAAACATTTCTGAGTGCATTTTTGTTTTTTTATATTCTTTTTATTTGCAGTGATTTCTAAAAGTATTTTAACAGTGATGTTTGGTTCTGTACTTAATCTTTTTGGACACAAATCTGGTGTTAAATGTTGCTTTTGCTTATGGAGAGTTTTATTGCTGTTAAATAACATGAGTATTTGCAGCAGAATGATCATGGCTATATAGTGGAAGGAGTATTTCTAAACGGCCCACTTAGCAAAACAAAGCCTGGTGGATGGCTTTTGTAGAACAATGAGTAGATAATGGGAGATTTGTTCTGAGAAGAAAAACACTAGAAGGCTTATAAGAAACACTGTGGTCTTTTCAAAGACCACCATATCATTACTGTTGGATTAAAGCCTTGTTCTGTTGTGTCTATTCATGTTGAAATGTTCACAGTTTAAAAGGGAACTGGTATTTTTAAATTCTATGAAAACAAAAGTGGAAGTACAAGTTTGGACAGTGGCAATTTGCAGAAAGCTATGTGAACAGAACCAACTGGTTACAGTTTGGTTAAAAATTGCAGCCTGTTGAGTTTACTTTGAGCCTGTCAAGTTTATGGAGAGTGAGAATCTCAAGTGATCTCAGATTAATAGGGAAAAAAGGTATGGAGGAAAATGAACTGTCCATGATCCAGGCCTTGGGCTGCCACTGAAACCAGCTCACTTATCTTCATAAGTGACTGCTGGTTGTAGGTATTTCTGTAGACCTCATCTGAGTGCAAGCTCACGTCTACTTAGGCCTGAAGTTTCAGGAACACTTTCAGACAGACAAAGCATCAGTATCAGATGATGTTTGTGTGTCACAGACGTCAGGGTATAATTACATGAAACGGATGTGCAGCTACATATTTGAAGTGCAGAAAAACTCACTTCCTCATATTTCATCCTCTGACACAAACATCCTCTGACATGTACCTTAGTGAGGTAATTTATGTATGATTTGCTTCCTCGAAGCAGTGAAAATGCATTTAAACGAAAGCTTACATGCCAGACATAAACCCACTGACATACAGAGCCAAAAAAACAAAAATGTGTCCCCTTTTATAAAAATCTGCACCAAATATCTACAAACTAATACAGTGTAACTGGGAAATTCCACTGTTTTTTCTAAATGTTTGTTGACATAAAATGAAGATAGTCATTCAGTGACTCTGCAATTCTAGAAAAATGAACTATATCAGATTTGTTCACTGCCATGATAGTGATAGGAACGAGCCTCTTAGAGCTACCTCACAGAAAGTTATTTTATGAAAGTTTTCTGTTCACTGGTATGAAGACTCTGATGCTTGACAATAGTTTTACAGTAGTTTTTGATATGGTTCTTTACCTAAAACATATAATTTTTAAAAATTCATTCACGGCAGAGAGATACAGTACCACTATTTCACAATTGACATTACAATTACATATAATTACACATTACAGTTACATGCAATTGACATTCAGCATTACATATAAACCTTCAGAAAACGTGCAAATTCCTGATGTAGTCACCACAACCCCTGGTTCCTATCACTACCATTGTAAAGAAATCAAATCAAATCACTCTGAATGACTACATCTTAACAATTAATTTTGCAGACATTTTTAAAAGTTGGTGGAATTTTGCTTTAAACTCACCATCCAGAGAAATTAATATGCATGGAAAATGTTTAGTGCTATGTTAACGCCAAATGTATGATTATTTTTGTAGTTTATAATACGGGATAATTCTCTAAGTACAATATAACTACAAAAGCTATTATACTGTGCTACATGACTATATGCCATGTCTCATTTCTACATCCACTGTTCTTTGCTGTCATTATGGTTTTATTGCTGATATTAAGTGGCCGAGTGTTTAACGACTGTCTCTATTTCTGTATTTTGCAGATAGTGATCCTTGTGGTTGACAGTACAGATCGGGAGCGTTTGACTCTTACCAAAGAAGAGCTTCATCGAATGCTTGCACATGAAGTGAGTTCATATGCATGTCCACCTGCATGTCCTTGTCATTTACATTTTTTCATATTGGTCATCAGTGTTTGGATTCTAAAACCCTCTCTCTCTTTTTCTGTGCCACCTTCAGGATCTGCAGAATGCCTCAGTGCTGGTGTTGGCCAATAAGCAGGACATGAAGGACAGCATGACAGCAGCAGAAATTTCCCGCAGTCTTACCCTTAGTTCATTAACAGCTCGCTCATGGCACATCCAGGCCTGTTGCGCACTCACTGGAGAGGGGTGAGTGTTAAATATATTTAAAATAGGCATGATATCGACAAAATAACAGTATTACAAATCCATTATGCCTTGCGAGACATTATACAACAGTCAGTTTTGATGGCACAGTCTTGACTGGCCAAGAAGCATTCTACCTGTGCTGTTTTTTGTGATTTTTGTGTTGTTTTCCCAAAAACTATATCATTCAGCTGAGCACTGGTTACTATGTTTCTACTTTAGCACATACAAGTACAGAAAATAGTTTTAAAAAGATAACTTCTGTAAGATAACATTTGACCTGCATCCGGCTTAGTCAGATTCTAAAGAAAAGAATGACAGCAGGAATACCTTATGAACATTTGATTTCCAAACCAATATACAAACAAAATGCAGTACTCAAACAAGGTAGGCTGCGAAATGCTATACAGACTGACAGGGACAAAATCATTCCGGATAATCTGGCAAATATTGAAAAAACTGAGCTGAACCTAATATTGTCACAGTTTTATGTCGCTATCTTTAACGTGAAGGATTGCTACTGCCAACATTAAATAACAATTGGGCTTGTTCTCTTTATTTTTTCTTTATTTTGCAGAGCTTTGTATAAAAGCAATAAACACTCATTTTGTATTATCACAAATAACATCATGGCTGCATTTGGACACAAGCGTTCTATGGTGTAATTAAAAAAAAGCACTGGTGAATCAGTAAGGTGACAGTGTTAAAGACTGGTCTGCATTTCATTTGCTGGATTACATGAATATCTTGATTTATCACAACACCAATAGAAACATTCACCTGTAATTGTCGTGTTTGGACAAGATGCTCACATCCAGTGAAAAAACACTGTGATTGGCAAGAGGGATTATTTACGTATTGCAACCAGCTGTGATACGTTTTATTCCTTTTGAAAAGGATAACACATTCAGTTGTTGTAATGTTGTACTTCAAACGTCCTTTACTCAATCCACTTTCATCTTCTCCCCTCTCTAGTTTACCAGCGAGTTTGGACTGGATGCATTCTCGGGTGTTGGCAAACTAGTCCAGCAATGATTTGTCATTACTTTCTGGAGCCAGAGAGAATAAGCCAGGCCTGCCTTTGCCCTTGCCTAGCCCACAGTGCATCAGTCTGGAGTGGAAACAACTCAGAGCCCCCTTCAAACACAACAGACTGGAGGCACCAAATGCCACAAGCTTTCTTCCCAGGAGAGGATAAAACTTTGGACATATAAGTGGCCACATGGGCATGTGTGTGTGTATATCCACTTGCGTGTGTGTGTGTATTATGTGACTCCGTTTTAGAGGTCCATACTGTTTACACTGCAAACGATCTGTGTTGATCAGGGCAGGAGAATTCTGCTCTGATATGCTGAACTCCGATTGAACAGTGTCTTCTGGCCTGTGGCACCACAGTTGCTGGGAGCAAGGGTCACTGCCTAAAGACAGCCTATTCGTGGGTGGAAT